>NW_027248399.1:0-270000 GCF_041260155.1 Ptychodera flava
CGCATACAGTTGTCTAGCAGCAATTCCTTGCAAGCTCTATTTTGGAGGCCAAAAGAGTACGCGACAGCTTTGAAAAGAAATGAATTTTTATGTATAAAAATGTGAAAGAACCTTGAGGCTCCCACCTCAATATCAAAACGTTTATGTTACAAAATATTTTGGTCTCGACAAGTTTATCCAGCAAAATCGCTGTAGTGAATATCGCCATGCATTCTGGTCATTTTGGATAAAATTAGCATATTTTTAATGCAAATTCACGTACTTGTCACATTTAAGGTGTCAGAGATTCAGAGATTTTTTGTAATTGATATATTTACCAGCAACGCGGCTCGGAGCAAAGAAACAGGAGCTGTTTCCAGACCGGTGGGTGGAGGGACGGTGATTCACTTCACATTGTATCTATGAGGAAACCATTAAATCTTATTTTTCAATACAGAACTAGCCACATCTGTGTATTTATAGATGCTTGATTATTGATATTAATGTACTTAATTAGACTGAGCTGGTTACTAGTGAATGTTGGTGCACGAAATTTGGTTTTTCGAATAGTACCGGATGGTGAGAATAGCGTTTGAAAGCAGATGTGAACAACAAATATGCTATTGGACTTTCACCCAAGTGATTACATGTTTCTAAAGGTTTAGGGTATTCTTTGAAAGTTCAAAGGTCAAATAAGAAATTTTACGTCAGTTATTAATAAAACATCAAATAAGACTGTGACACAAAGGACAAATGAAAGTTGGGGGCAATCTTTTTCTTGAAAACACTTTTGAAGGGTGATTATTCTATATTTTCGAAACACCAACACCAACACCAGAACCCTAACACCCCCCCCCCCCCGCCGTAATTTCTGTACAGTCCCTCGCCACGAAAAGGTTACATGAGCATGAAGTTGCCTGGGAATTACATGTTCATTGTTTATTGAAATTTTATCAGCAATATCGATGATTTAAACAACACAAACGTTAGACATTTTTGCAAGATAAAGACATTGCTGAACACGTTTATACGAGAAGGAGTAGACGTATGTAAGAAAAGACACTTGGCTGGTTACATATGGCTGGTTAAGAATAAGGGCAGACAGTCCATGTAGCCGATAATGACATGATAATTAGATGCATGTGTACGGAGTTACAAGTTGGCCTTGCGGAGTTCCAGTATATCTGTGTCAAGTATCAACTAAAGTTACACTATTACACAGTAGAAGCGAGATTGTTGTTACACCTATATTACTACCTTACCTACGTCTGATTAACCCGGCCTCTGTACGAAGTTGCGTACTAAGTTATGAAGTTAGATACGACTGGTTGAGGGCGTCCTACACATTCCAGTGTGTACGTTGGGGGGACTTACATATAGTAACAGAGTTACAGTAAGGGAACTATGCGGGCGGCCTGTACCAAGTTGCGTACTTACATAGTTACAGAGTTAGGCTGCGGGAACTATGCGGGGGGCCTGTATCAAGTTGCATACTTACTTAGTTACAGAGTTAGGCTGGGTGAACTACGCGGGGGCCTGTATGAAGTTGCGTACTTACTTAGTTACAGAGTTAGGCTGGGTGAACTACGCGGG
Organism: Ptychodera flava; assembly: GCF_041260155.1. Classification (NCBI taxonomy): domain Eukaryota; kingdom Metazoa; phylum Hemichordata; class Enteropneusta; family Ptychoderidae; genus Ptychodera; species Ptychodera flava. The sequence goes on from NW_027248399.1 coordinate 1,573, forward strand.
GGCCTGTATCAAGTTGCGTACTTACTTAGTTACAGAGTTAGGCTAGGGGAACTACGCGGGGGCTTGTATCAAGTTGCGTACTTACTTAGTTACAGAGTTAGGCTGGGTGAACTACGCGGGGGGCCTGTATGAAGTTGCGTACTTACTTAGTTACAGAGTTAGGCTAGGGGAACTACGCGGGGGCCTGTACGAAGTTGCGTACTTACTTAGTTACAGAGTTAGGTTGGGTGAACTACGCGGGGGCCTGTATCAAGTTGCGGACTTACTTAGTTATAGACTTAGGCTGGGTGAACTACGCGGGGGCTGGGTGAACTACACGGGGGCCCGTATCAAGTTGCGTACTTACATGGTTAGAGAGTTAGGCTAGGGGAACTATGCCGGGCCCTCTACCAAGTTGCGTACTTAGGGGAACAATGTAGCATTTGAAAACCTTAACATCACAATTTCTTTACTTCAAAACACATACGAAGGTATAATGTTACAATGTCATAACAAATCGCATTTCTTCAAATATATGTTAGATGTGAAACCCCGATTTTATGATAATATTTTCATTGAAAATCTGCGTCCACGAAACACACTCACTTCATTCATTTTGTCATAAATTTCATCTTCTTTTCACTGCCATGGTTTTGTCTGATTCATAGTCTACTTTTCTGTTTACGCATTTGTAAGTGTTTCTTGTTGTCTATTAACTAGTTGCCCTACCACCCTGCACGTCAAGGTACATGCCACAGGCAGGGTTTGTAAGTTATGTTATGTATCATGTGTGTGTGTGTGTGTGTGTGTGTGTGTGTGTGTGTGTGTGTTCGTGTTAGCACTGTGTGTCTGTGTTCGTGTTAGCAATATGCCGGCTCATTTTTATCAGGTGTCCTTCCTTTGACCATCGATGGAAACTGCTAATTGGCGGGCGAATATGCGGAGCAAACTTCGTTCTCTATTGTTATGTTATCTAATGTTATCTTTATTTATTAAAGTGTCATGTGTGGACTTATATAATGCCACACCCAGCCCCTACGGCTTACAAGACACTGGAGTAATACAGTTCTTTAAGTTATGAATAAATAAGCGTAAACATACTTAAACATTCTCTTACAAAAAGCATTTACTTACAAAGTTTGCAAGGTCTACAGGCATGACTTTCATTAAACATTCTAGATTTTCATCGTCGCCCTTTATATCGAAATGTGGGGATATTTCCCTCTATTACTAACTTCTCTTCATTTACCCATGATAGAAGGTTCGGATTTCTGCGATATTATTACACCCTCGTTACGTGCAATGTCACTTTCAGCTACTGTGTTATAAAGTGTTACAACTTCCTCTTCATTCATTTCCGATTTGGCGCTAACTCTCCTGTGAATGCACTCCATTACCAGCGTTTATTCGATTTTCCATTTTCCCCTGTTAACTATTTCATCGGAATCGCACATATACTCAAGACCATATACTTGCTTTAGTACGACCATTCTTTTGCGTTTTCTACGTTCTTTCGGTTCACTTTCTGCCGCCATTACAACTAGCCTTTGCCCGAAATTGTTTTCACAAAAAATGTGAAAGAGGCTCCCCCTTACTATCCAAAATGGGTTTTTTTCGATATGTGTTCCTACATTCTTATCCGATTGTTTGTGTTCATATAATGTTTGTTTAGCTTCGGATATATGTAGGGATTTGCATTAGTGTGTACGGTAATGTTTTGTTTGTGTGGGGAAAGCTTATTTCATAGAGTGGCCCTTTGATGCTTGCGTTTTGAAACCCGAGTGTGGTCTCTCATCAGTCGCAGTGTAGATTCTTTCCTCAGTTTGTGTTTGTTAAAATTTATTTTAATGCATTTTAGTATTCTTGCTCTTCGAGTAGCGAGGCAAGTATATCAATGTTTGGGTCTTGTTGTGAGTCTGTTTGGTGGTCCGGTTTGTTTGTTCTATTTGTTTTACTTCTAACTAAATTTGTTTTGACTAGTGTGTCTTTTAGATTTTTGTTTATCTTGTAAGCAATGATTGGTGATTCTGGGAATACATTCCTTAGTGTTGAATCCTTCTCCAGTTCAGCCCAATCTTTCAAATGACTTCCCCTAAGATATTTTGTTTTGATGTGTGGGCTGTATGTTGTGCTGAACATGAGTTTGTTTGTTGTTTCTTTACGTGTAAGTGTGCGGTTTGTTAGTGTATTTTGGATAATCTGGTCTATTTTTGCTGTTATTTTCGTCATTTCTTTGTTTTTGTATTCTCTATCGAGTAGTTTGTTTGTAAAGAAAGCGACTTTTCTAGTAAAGTCGTCATTGTTGTTACAAGTGCGAGCGTTGTTACAAGTGCGAGCGTATCTAAGGATTTTGCCTTAAGTTTGATAAAGCCATTAACAGTTGCTGTCGGGTGACACGATTCTCTATGTACAAATTGGAATGTGTGTGTTGGTTTTGTATGTGTTTAGATGTCGAGGATATTTTCTTTGTAGTATCTTGCACCTTTGAAAACAACTACATCAATAAATGTTATTTCTTGTGTTGAGCTTTCGAATGGGTGCATTGTGTTGATTTTTTGGATGAAGTTTGTGAGTTCGGTTTGTGTTCCGAGAAAGATAGCAAAGTATCATCTCTGAATCTTTTCCAGAAATGAATGTTGTTGTGGTTATTTACGATTATGAAAAGTCATGTTGGCTATTTCCGGTGAGGCGTTTGATCCCATGCTGCAGTCTCGGGTTTGGCAGAAATATTAATTGCCTGTTAAATTTAAAACTGTTGTTGTTTGAGAATTAATGATAGCATTCCATTAATTCTTCCGTGGATCATTTTTGATGCTGTATTTTGTTTCATGCGAGGTTTGTGAGTTTAGTGTTTCACTGACTAGCCGAATTGCTTCGTTGTGAATTGTCTTTGTGTACATTGACACCACGTCGAGTGTTAAGAGAAATGCTTGTTAAGGGACATTTGTCTTTTCTATTTCTGGTATGAAATTTGTTGTATCTTTTATATATGTTGGTTGTTGCTGAACTTGTGGTTTTATGAAGTAATCCAGAATTCTGTAATTCTGTAAATGGGACTGGAGTAGCCACTGATTATTGGTCTGCCTGCAAATTTGAGTTTTCAGGCGGCAGTTTGTGAATTGTAGGCAATGAGCACCACTGTGGAGTACGGACATTTATGTTTTTGGATCAAGATACTTATAAGTATCATGGTCGATGTGTTTGTTCTCGTACATTTCGTTTAATAGTTTGTGTACTATTTTTTACTGTTTGTTCTGTGTCGTCACCGCCAAGTTGTGTATAAGTGTAGGTTATCGCCCGATTGAAACGTAAACAACGAGGCGGAGCCGAGTTGTTTACGTTTCAAGCGGGCGATAACCTACTTATAGCCGTCGAGCTAACAGGGAACCCAGGATTAGTATTTATCACTCCTGTCAGACAGTGTTACGATTAAAATGTTTTGTTTTCAGGCAACCTAATTTTTCCTATCAGACCGCATGACATCGACTTATCACAACTTGCGTTTATCACTCGTGTCACACTGCTTACGATTTAAATGTTTTGTTTTTGGGCCACGTAACTTGCCCATCAGACCACGATGACATTGACACGTTTGAAATCAGGGCAAAATTTACCATGGATAAACCACTCACACACCTACACATGAAAAATAACAACTTTTGGAGGTTATCAAGTTATCTTCATTCTTTATTATCAATAAATCGTAGAGCGTATGGTCTATGGATAATTGCGAACAAAATACTAATGTGTTTCAAGCCGGTGTCTGCTTGGCGTTACAGTTGCGGTTCCTGCGCTTAGGTAGTTGAGACAGTCGGGAGCATACGGTTCACTTTCTTTCTTTCTTACCTCCATTACAAAGTGGCTCAGGAACACATCTAAATCATCAACGCCAAACTCTGCCAGATTGTCTGCCATGGGAATTTGTAGCTGCTTCCCCAAAACCTCTGTAGCATTTCTCGCCTCGGCCCACTCATTCCTCACGCGGAGACTCCAGCTTGTGGTTCTTCTGGTGTTTTGCGGCGCTCTTCCACACACTTTTTCCTTAATATCGTCTTCAGACATGACATGGAAGCGATTACGTGCTGCAGCCATCGTGGTCTTCAAATTAGTCTTCTTTGGAGGCAAACCTTTGAGATGTTACTCGCTACACATTAAGGAGCTTGAATGAAAATCACGTGTTCATCTTGCGTTTTTCTAACACCCTTACTGTCGGCGACGCACATCCTAGCACTAATTTATATAATCTCAATTGATATTAGGTCGTGTGTATTTTTTCAGGTCGTCTTTCGCATTAACACCTCTGTGGTTTTCCAAGTTTTCTTTCAGTAGTTAATCACTTAATCACGCAAAAACCCAGCCACACCTGATAAGTCGTCCTGAGCAACAGTTTTAATCCTCAAACACATCAACTGCTGGGTAAACATTTTGACAGAATCAGGCTATAAAACTGAGTGTTGCGTAATTGCCTTTCCCCTTTGTGTTCGTAATCTTTTGTGTTCAAAATGACTATGCCCCAAACCTTGTCGAAGGGTTTTATGGTCGATGATAAGGTCACCATACAAGCAATCGCGTACTCCCCCAGCAAAACTCTGTAACTGAGTAAGTACGCAACTTCGTACATGCCCCCGCGTAGTTCACCCAGCCTAACTCTTGTAACTAAGTAAGTACGCAACTTCGTACACGCCCCTGCGTAGTTCACCCAGCCTAACTCTGTAACTAAGTAAGTACGCAACTTGATACATGCCCCCCCCCTAGTTCACCCAGCCTAACTCTGTAACTAAGTAAGTACGCAACTTCGTACAGACCCCCGCGTAGTTCCCATAGCCTAACTCTGTAACTAAGTAAGTACGCAACTTGATACAAGCCCCCGCGTAGTTGGCCCAGCCTAACTCTGTAACTAAGTAAGTACGCAACTTGATACAAGCCCCCGCGTAGTTCCCCAAGCCTAACTCTGTAACTAAGTAAGTATGCAACTTGATACAGGCCCCCGCGTAGTTCCCCAGCCTAACTCTGTAACTAAGTAAGTACGCAACTTCATACAGGCCCCTGCGTAGTTGGCCCAGCCTAACTCTGTAACTAAGTAAGTACGCAACTTCACACAGGCCCCCGTGTAGTTGGCCCAGCCTAACTCTGTAACTAAGTAAGTACGCAACTTGATACAGGCCCCCGCATAGTTGGACCAGCCTAACTCTGTAACTAAGTAAGTACGCAACTTCACACAGGCCCCCGCGTAGTTCCCCTAGCCTAACTCTGTAACTAAGTAAGTACGCAACTTCATACAGGCCCCCGCGTAGTTGGCCCAGCCTAACTCTGTAACTAAGTAAGTACGCAACTTGATACAAGCCCCCGCGTAGTTGGCCCTGCCTAACTCTGTAACTAAGTAAGTACGCAACTTCATTCAGGCCCCCGCGTAGTTCCCCAGCCTAACTCTGTAACTAAGTAAGTACGCAACTTGATACAAGCCCCCGCGTAGTTGGCCAGCCTAACTCTGTAACTAAGTAAGTACGCAACTTGATACAGGCCCCTGCGTAGTTGGCCCAGCCTATCTCTGTAACTAAGTAAGTACGCAACTTCATACAGGCCCCCGCGTAGTTCGCCCCAGCCTAACTCTGTAACAAGTAAGTACGCAACTTGATACAAGCCCCCGCGTAGTTGGCCCAGCTAACTCTGTAACTAAGTAAGTACGCAACTTGATATAGGCCCCGCATAGTTGGACCAGCCTAACTCTGTAACTACGTAAGTACGCAACTTCACACAGGCCCCCGCGTAGTTCCCTAGCCTAAATCTGTAACTAAGTAAGTACGCAACTTGATACAGGCCCCCGCGTAGTTGGCCCTGCCTAACTCTGTAACTAAGTAAGTACGCAACTTCATACAGGCCCCCGCGTAGTTGCCCCAGCCTAACTCTGTAACTAAGTAAGTACGCAACTTGATACAGGCCCCCCGTAGTTGGCCCAGCCTAACTCTGTACCTAAGTAAGTACGCAACTTGATACAGGCCCCCGCGTAGTTGGCCCAGCCTAATCTCTGTAACTAAGTAAGTACGCAACTTGATACAGGCCCCCGCTTAGTTGGCCCAGCCTAACTCTGTAACTAAGTAAGTACGCAACTTCATACAGGCCCCCGCGTAGTTCCCCCAGCCTAACTCTGTAACTCAAGTAAGTACGCAACTTGATACAGGCCCCGCGTAGTTTGCTCAGCCTAACTCTGTAACTAAGTAAGTACGCAACTTCATACAAGCCCCCGCGTAGTTCCCCAAGCCTAACTCTGTAACTAAGTAAGTACGCAACTTGATACAAGCCCCCGCATAGTTGGCCCAGCCTAACTCTGTAACTAAGTAAGTACGCAACTTGATACAAGCCCCCGCGTAGTTGGCCCAGCCTAACTCTCTAACTAAGTAAGTAGCAACTTGATACCAGCCCCCGCGTAGTTGGCCCAGCCTAACTCTGAAACTAAGTAAGTACGCAACTTGATACAGGCCCCGCGTAGTTGGCCCAGCCTAACTCTGTAACTAAGTAAGTACGCAACTTGATACAGGCCCCCGCGTAGTTGGCCCAGCCTAACTCTGTAACTAAGTAAGTACGCAACTTCATACAGGCCCCCGCGTAGTTCCCCTAGCCTAACTCTGTAACTAAGTAAGTACGCAACTTGATACAAGCCCCCGCGTAGTTGGCCCAGCCTAACTCTGTAACTAAGTAAGTACGCAACTTGATACAGGCCCCCGCGTAGTTGGCCAAGCCTAACTCTGTAACTAAGTAAGTACGCAACTTCATACAAGCCCCGCGTAGTTCCCCAAGCCTAACTCTGTAACTAAGTAAGTACGCAACTTGATACAGGCCCCCGCGTAGTTTGCCCTAGCCAACTCTGTAACTAAGTAAGTACGCAACTTGATACAAGCCCCCGCGTAGTTGCCCAGCCTAACTCTGTAACTAAGTAAGTACGCTACTCATACAGGCCCCCGCGTAGTTCCCCAGCCTAACTCTGTAACTAAGTAAGTACGCAACTTGATACAAGCCCCCGTGTAGTTGGCCCACCCTAACTCTGTAACTAAGTAAGTACGCAACTTCATACAGGCCCCCGCGTAGTTCCCCCAGCCTAACTCTATAACTAAGTAAGTACGCAACTTGATACAGGCCCCGCGTAGTTGGCCCAGCCTAACTCTGTAACTAAGTAAGTACGCAACTTTACACAGGCCCCCGCGTAGTTCCCCTAGCCTAACTCTGTAACTAAGTAAGTATGCAACTTGATACAGGCCCCCGCGTAGTTCCCAAGCCTAACTCTGTAACTAAGTAAGTACGCAACTTGATACAGGCCCCCGCGTAGTTGGCCAGCCTAACTCTGTAACTAAGTAAGTACGCAACTTTACACAGGCCCCCGCGTAGTTCCCAGCCTAACTCTGTAACTAAGTAAGTACGCAACTTGATACAGGCCCCTGCGTAGTTGGCCCAGCCTAACTCTGTAACTAAGTAAGTACGCAACTTCATACAGGCCCCCGCGTAGTTGGCCAGCCTAACTCTGTAACTAAGTAAGTACGCAACTTATACAGCCCCCGCGTAGTTGGCCCTGCCTAACTCTGTAACTAAGTAAGTACGCAACTTCATACAGGCCCCCACGTAGTTCCCCCAGCCTAACTCTGTAACTAAGTAAGTACGCAACTTGATACAAGCCCCCACGTAGTTCCCCTAGCCTAACTCTGTAACTAAGTAAGTATGCAACTTGATACAGGCCCCTGCGTAGTTCCCGAAGCCTAACTCTGTAACTAAGTAAGTACTCAACTTCACACAGCCCCCGCGTAGTTGGCCCAGCCTAACTCTGTAACTAAGTAAGTACGCAACTTGATACAAGCCCCCACGTAGTTGGCCCAGCCTAACTCTCTAACTAAGTAAGTATGCAACTTGATACCAGCCCCCGCGTAGTTGGCCCAGCCTAACTCTGTAAACTAAGTAAGTACGCAACTTGATACAGGCCCCTGCGTAGTTGGCCCAGCCTAACTCTGTAACTAAGTAAGTACGCAACTTGATACAGGCCCCCGCGTAGTTGGCCCAGCCTAACTCTGTAACTAAGTAAGTACGCAACTTCATACAGGCCCCCGCGTAGTTCCCTAGCCTAACTGTGTAACTAAGTAAGTACGCAACTTGATACAAGCCCCCGCGTAGTTGGCCCAACCTAACTCTGCTACTAAGTAAGTACGCACTTGATACAGGCCCCCGCGTAGTTGGCTAAGCCTAACTCTGTAACTAAGTAAGTACGCAACTTCATACAAGCCCCTGCGTAGTTCCCCAAGCCTAACTCTGTAACTAAGTAAGTACGCAACTTCATACAGGCCCCCGTGTAGTTCCCTTAGCCAAACTCTGTAACTAAGTAAGTACGCAACTTGATACAAGCCCCCGCGTAGGTGGCCCAGCCTAACTCTGTAACTAAGTAAGTACGCTACTTCATACAGGCCCCGCGTAGTTCCCCCAGCCTAACTCTGTAACTAAGTAAGTACGCAACTTGATACAAGCCCCCGCGTAGTTGGCCCAGCCTAACTCTGTAACTAAGTAAGTACGCAACTTCATACAGGCCCCCGCGTAGTTCCCCAGCCTAACTCTGTACTAAGTAAGTACGCAACTTGATACAGGCCCCCGCGTAGTTGCCCAGCCTAACTCTGTAACTAAGTAAGTACGCAACTTGATACAAGCCCCCGCGTAGTTGCCCTAGCCTAACTCTGTAACTAAGTAAGTATGCAACTTGATACAGGCCCCGCGTAGTTCCCGAGCCTAACTCTGTAACTAAGTAAGTACGCAACTTGATACAGGCCCCCGCGTAGTTGGACCAGCCTAACTCTGTAACTAAGTAAGTACGCAACTTACACAGGCCCCCGCGTAGTTCCCCTAGCCTAACTCTGTAACTAAGTAAGTACGCAACTTGATACAGGCCCCGCGTAGTTGGCCCAGCCTAACTCTGTTACTAAGTAAGTACGCAACTTCATACAGGCCCCCGCGTAGTTGGCCCAGCCTAACTCTGTAACTAAGTAAGTACGCAACTTCATACAAGCCCCCGCGTAGTTGGCCCAGCCTAACTCTGTAACTAAGTAAGTACGCAACTTCATACAGGCCCCCACGTAGTTCCCCCAGCCTAACTCTGTAACTAAGTAAGTACGCAACTTGATACAAGCCCCCACGTAGTTCCCCTAGCCTAACTCTGTAACTAAGTAAGTATGCAACTTGATACAGGCCCCTGCGTAGTTCCCGAAGCCTAACTCTGTAACTAAGTAAGTACGCAACTTCATACAGGCCCCCGCGTAGTTGGCCAGCCTAACTCTGTAACTAAGTAAGTACGCAACTTCACACAGGCCCCGTGTAGTTGGCCCAGCCTAACTCTGTAACTAAGTAAGTACGCAACTTGATACAGGCCCCCGCGTAGTTGGACCAGCCTAACTCTGTAACTAAGTAAGTACGCAACTTCACACAGGCCCCCGCGTAGTTCCCCTAGCCTAACTCTGTAACTAAGTAAGTACGCAACTTCATACAGGCCCCCGCGTAGTTGGCCCAGCCTAACTCTGTAACTAAGTAAGTACGCAACTTGATACAGGCCCCCGCGTAGTTGGCCCAGCCTAACTCTGTAACTAAGTAAGTACGCAACTTCATTCAGGCCCCCGCGTAGTTCCCCCAGCCTAACTCTGTAACTAAGTAAGTACGCAACTTGATACAAGCCCCGCGTAGTTGGCCCAGCCTAACTCTGTAACTAAGTAAGTACGCAACTTGATACAGGCCCCCGCGTAGTTGGCCCAGCCTACTCTGTAACTAAGTAAGTACGCAACTTCATACAGGCCCCCGCGTAGTTCCCCAGCCTAACTCTGTAACTAAGTAAGTACGCAACTTGATACAGGCCCCCGCGTAGTTGGCCCAGCCTAACTCTGTAACTAAGTAAGTACGCAACTTGATACAGGCCCCCGCGTAGTTGGACCAGCCTAACTCTGTAACTACGTAAGTACGCAACTTCATACAGGCCCCCGCGTAGTTCCCCTAGCCTAAATCTGTAACTAAGTAAGTACGCAACTTGATACAAGCCCCCGCGTAGTTGGCCCAGCCTAACTCTGTAACTAAGTAAGTACGCAACTTCATACAGGCCCCCGCGTAGTTCCCCCAGCCTAACTCTGTAACTAAGTAAGTACGCAACTTGATACAAGCCCCCGCGTAGTTGGCCCAGCCTAACTCTGTAACTAAGTAAGTACGCAACTTGATACAGGCCCCTGCGTAGTTGGCCCAGCCTAACTCTGTAACTAAGTAAGTACGCAACTTGATACAGGCCCCCGCTTAGTTGGCCCAGCCTAACTCTGTAACTAAGTAAGTACGCAACTTCATACAGGCCCCCGCGTAGTTCCCCCAGCCTAACTCTGTAACTAAGTAAGTACGCAACTTGATACAGGCCCCCGCGTAGTTTGCTCAATCTAACTCTGTAACTAAGTAAGTACGCAACTCATACAGGCCCCCGCGTAGTTCCCCCAGCCTAACTCTGTAACTAAGTAAGTACGCAACTTGATACAGGCCCCCGCATAGTTGGCCCAGCCTAACTCTGTAACTAAGTAAGTACGCAACTTGATACAAGCCCCCACGTAGTTGGCCCAGCCTAACTCTTAACTAAGTAAGTATGCAACTTGATACCAGCCCCCGCGTAGTTGCCCAGCCTAACTCTGAAACTAAGTAAGTACGCAACTTGATACAGGCCCCGCGTAGTTGGCCCAGCCTAACTCTGTAACTAAGTAAGTACGCAACTTGATACAAGCCCCCGCGTAGTTGGCCCAGCTAACTCTGTAATAAGTAAGTACGCAACTTCATACAGGCCCCCGCGTAGTTCCCCTAGCCTAACTGTGTAACTAAGTAAGTACGCAACTTGATACAGGCCCCCGCGTAGTTGGCCCAGCCTAACTCTGCTACTAAGTAAGTACGCAACTTCATACGCAACTTGATACAGGCCCCGCGTAGTTGGCGAAGCCTAACTCTGTAACTAAGTAAGTACGCAACTTGATACAAGCCCCTGCGTAGTTGGCCTAGCCTAACTCTGTAACTAAGTAAGTACGCAACTTCATACAGGCCCCCGCGTAGTTCCCTAGCCAAACTCTGTAACTAAGTAAGTACGCAACTTGATACAAGCCCCCGCGTAGGTGGCCCAGCCTAACTCTGTAACTAAGTAAGTACGCTACTTCATACAGGCCCCCGCGTAGTTCCCCCAGCCTAACTCTGTAACTAAGTAAGTACGCAACTTGATACAAGCCCCCGCTGTAGTTGGCCCAGCCTAACTCTGTAACTAAGTAAGTACGCAACTTGATACAGGCCCCCGCGTAGTTCCCCCAGCCTAACTCTGTAACTAAGTAAGTACGCAACTTGATACAGGCCCCCGCGTAGTTGGCCCAGCCTAACTCTGTAACTAAGTAAGTACGCAACTTTACACAGGCCCCGCGTAGTTCCCCAAGCCTAACTCTGTAACTAAGTAAGTATGCAACTTGATACAGGCCCCCGCGTAGTTCCCCAAGCCTAACTCTGTAACTAAGTAAGTACGCAACTTGATACAGGCCCCCGCGTAGTTGGACCAGCCTAACTCTGTAACTAAGTAAGTACGCAACTTTACACAGGCCCCCGCGTAGTTGCCCTAGCCTAACTCTGTAACTAAGTAAGTACGCAACTTGATACAGGCCCCTGCGTAGTTGGCCCAGCCTAACTCTGTAACTAAGTAAGTACGCAACTTCATACAGGCCCCCGCGTAGTTGGCCCAGCCTAACTCTGTAACTAAGTAAGTACGCAACTTCATACAAGCCCCCCGATAGTTGGCCCAGCCTAACTCTGTAACTAAGTAAGTACGCAACTTCATACAGGCCCCCACGTAGCTCCCCCAGCCTAACTCTGTAACTAAGTAAGTACGCAACTTGATACAAGCCCCCGCGTAGTTCCCTTAGCCTAACTCTGTAACTAAGTAAGTATGCAACTTGATACAGGCCCCTGCGTAGTTCCCGAAGCCTAACTCTGTAACTAAGTAAGTACGCAACTTCACACAGGCCCCCGCGTAGTTGGCCAGCCTAACTCTGTAACTAAGTAAGTACGCAACTTGATACAGGCCCCCGCGTAGTTGCCCAGCCTAACTCTGTAACTAAGTAAGTATGCAACTTGATACAAGCCCCCGCGTAGTTGGCCCAGCCTAACTCTGTAACTAAGTAAGTACGCAACTTGATACAGGCCCCTGCGTAGTTGGCCCAGCCTAACTCTGTAACTAAGTAAGTACGCAACTTGATACAGGCCCCCGCGTAGTTGGCCCAGCCTAACTCTGTAACTAAGTAAGTACGCAACTTCATACAGGCCCCCGCGTAGTTCCCCTAGCCTAACTCTGTAACTAAGTAAGTACGCAACTTGATACAAGCCCCCGCGTAGTTGGCCAGCCTAACTCTGCTACTAAGTAAGTACGCAACTTGATACAGGCCCCCGCGTAGTTGGCTAAGCCTAACTCTGTAACTAAGTAAGTACGCAACTTCATACAAGCCCCTGCGTAGTTCCCCAAGCCTAACTCTGTAACTAAGTAAGTACGCAACTTCATACAGGCCCCCGTGTAGTTCCCTAGCCTAAACTCTGTAACTAAGTAAGTACGCAACTTGATACAAGCCCCCGCGTAGGTGCCCAGCCTAACTCTGTAACTAAGTAAGTACGCTACTGCATACAGGCCCCCGCGTAGTTCCCCCAGCCTAACTCTGTAACTAAGTAAGTACGCAACTTGATACAAGCCCCCGCGTAGTTGGCCCACCCTAACTCTGTAACTAAGTAAGTACGCAACTTCATACAGGCCCCCGCGTAGTTCCCCCAGCCTAACTCTGTAACTAAGTAAGTACGCAACTTGATACAGGCCCCCGCGTAGTTGGCCCAGCCTAACTCTGTAACTAAGTAAGTACGCAACTTGATACAAGCCCCGCGTAGTTCCTAGCCTAACTCTGTAACTAAGTAAGTACGCAACTTGATACAGGCCCCCGCGTAGTTCCCAAGCCTAACTCTGTAACTAAGTAAGTACGCAACTTGATACAGGCCCCCGCGTAGTTGGACCAGCCTAACTCTGTAACTAAGTAAGTACGCAACTTTACACAGGCCCCCGCGTAGTTCCCCTAGCCTAACTCTGTAACTAATAAGTACGCAACTTGATACAGGCCCCTGCGTAGTTGGCCCAGCCTAACTCTGTTACTAAGTAAGTACGCAACTTCATACAGGCCCCCGCGTAGTTGGCCAGCCTAACTCTGTAACTAAGTAAGTACGCAACTTCATACAGGCCCCCGCGTAGTTGGCCCAGCCTAACTCTGTAACTAAGTAAGTACGCAACTTCATACAGGCCCCCGCGTAGCTCCCCCAAGCCTAACTCTGTAACTAAGTAAGTACGCAACTTGATACAGGCCCCCACGTAGTTCCCCTAGCCTAACTCTGTAACTAAGTAAGTATGCAACTTGATACAGGCCCCTGCGTAGTTCCTGAAGCCTAACTCTGTAACTAAGTAAGTACGCAACTTCACACAGGCCCCCGCGTAGTTGCCCAGCCTAACTCTGTAACTAAGTAAGTACGCAACTTGATACAAGCCCCCGCGTAGTTCCCCCAGCCTAACTCTGTAACTAAGTAAGTACGCAACTTGATACAGCCCCTGCGTAGTTGGCCCAGCCTAACTCTGTAACTAAGTAAGTACGCAACTTGATACAAGCCCCCGCGTAGTTCCCCTAGCCTAACTCTGTAACTAAGTAAGTATGCAACTTGATACAGGCCCCTGCGTAGTTCCCGAGCCTAACTCTGTAACTAAGTAAGTACGCAACTTCATACAGGCCCCCGCGTAGTTGGCCCAGCCTAACTCTGTAACTAAGTAAGTACGCAACTTGATACAAGCCCCCGCGTAGTTGGCCCAGCCTAACTCTGTAACTAAGTAAGTACGCAACTTCACACAGGCCCCCGCGTAGTTCCCCTAGCCTAACTCTGTAACTAAGTAAGTACGCAACTTGATACAGGCCCCTGTGTAGTTGGCCCAGCCTAACTCTGTAACTAAGTAAGTACGCAACTTCATACAGGCCCCCGCGTAGTTCCCCTAGCCTAACTCTGTAACTAAGTAAGTACGCAACTTGATACAAGCCCCCGCGTAGTTGGCTAAGCCTAACTCTGTAACTAAGTAAGTACGCAACTTCATACAGGCCCCCGCGTAGTTCCCCAGCCTAACTCTGTAACTAAGTAAGTACGCAACTTGATACAGGCCCCTGCGTAGTTGGCCCAGCCTAACTCTGTAACTAAGTAAGTACGCAACTTCATACAGGCCCCCGCGTAGTTGGCCCAGCCTAACTCTGTAACTAAGTAAGTACGCAACTTGATACAAGCCCCCGCGTAGTTGGCCCAGCCTAACTCTGTAACTAAGTAAGTACGCAACTTCATACAGGCCCCCGCGTAGTTCCCGTAGCCTAACTCTGTAACTAAGTAAGTACGCAACTTGATACAGGCCCCCGCGTAGTTGGCCCAGCCTAACTCTGTAACTAAGTAAGTACGCAACTTGATACAAGCCCCCGCGTAGTTGGCCCAGCCTAACTCTGTAACTAAGTAAGTACGCAACTTGATACAAGCCCCCGCGTAGTTGGCCCAGCCTAACTCTGAAACTAAGTAAGTACGCAACTTGATACAAGCCCCGCGTAGTTGGCCCAGCCTAACTCTGTAACTAAGTAAGTACGCAACTGATACAGCCCCGCGTAGTTGGCCCAGCCTAACTCTGTAACTAAGTAAGTACGCAACTTGATACAGGCCCCCGCGTAGTTCCCCTAGCCTAACTCTGTAACTAAGTAAGTACGCAACTTGATACAAGCCCCCGCGTAGTTGGCCCAACCTAACTCTGCTACTAAGTAAGTACGCAACTTGATACAGGCCCCCGCGTAGTTGGCTAAGCCTAACTCTGTAACTAAGTAAGTACGCAACTTCATACAAGCCCCCTGCGTAGTTCCCCAAGCCTAACTCTGTAACTAAGTAAGTACGCAACTTCATACAGGCCCCCGCGTAGTTCCCCTAGCCAAACTCTGTAACTAAGTAAGTACGCAACTTGATACAAGCCCCCGCGTAGTTGGCCCAGCCTAACTCTGTAACTAAGTAAGTACGCAACTTCATACAGGCCCCCGCGTAGTTCCCCCAGCCTAACTCTGTAACTAAGTAAGTACGCAACTTGATACAGGCCCCCGCGTAGTTGGCCCAGCCTAACTCTGTAACTAAGTAAGTACGCAACTTCATACAGGCCCCCGCGTAGTTGGCCCAGCCTAACTCTGTAACTAAGTAAGTACGCAACTTCATACAGCCCCCGCGTAGTTGGCCCAGCCTAACTCTGTAACTAAGTAAGTACGCAACTTCATACAGGCCCCCACGTAGCTGGCCCCAGCCTAACTCTGTAACTAAGTAAGTATGCAACTTGATACAAGCCCCCACGTAGTTGCCCTAGCCTAACTCTGTAACTAAGTAAGTATGCAACTTGATACAGGCCCCTGCGTAGTTCCCGAAGCCTAACTCTGTAACTAAGTAAGTACGCAACTTGATACAGGCCCCCGCGTAGTTGGCCCAGACTAACTCTGTAACTAAGTAAGTACGCAACTTGATACAGGCCCCCACGTAGTTCCCCTAGCCTAACTCTGTAACTAAGTAAGTACGCAACTTGATACAGGCCCCTGCGTAGTTCCCAAGCCTAACTCTGTAACTAAGTAAGTACGCAACTTCATACAGGCCCCCGCGTAGTTGGCCCAGCCTAACTCTGTAACTAAGTAAGTACGCAACTTGATACAAGCCCCCGCGTAGTTCCCCCAGCCTAACTCTGTAACTAAGTAAGTACGACAACTTGATACAGGCCCCTGCGTAGTTCCCGAAGCCTAACTCTGTAACTAAGTAAGTACGCAACTTGACACAGGCCCCCGCGTAGTTGGCCCAGCCTAACTCTGTAACTAAGTAAGTACGCAACTTGATACAAGCCCCCGCGTAGTTCCCCAGCCTAACTCTGTATCTAAGTAAGTACACAACTTGATACAGGCCCCTGCGTAGTTGGCCAGCCTAACTCTGTAACTAAGTAAGTACGCAACTTGATACAAGCCCCCGCGTAGTTCCCCTAGCCTAACTCTGTAACTAAGTAAGTATGCAACTTGATACAGGCCCCTGCGTAGTTCCCGAAGCCTAACTCTGTAACTAAGTAAGTACGCAACTTGACACAGGCCCCCGCGTAGTTGGCCCAGCCTAACTCTGTAACTAAGTAAGTACGCAACTTGATACAGGCCCCCGCGTAGTTGGCCCAGCCTAACTCTGTAACTAAGTAAGTACGCAACTTGATACAGGCCCCCGCGTAGTTGGACCAGCCTAACTCTGTAACTAAGTAAGTACGCAACTTGATACAGGCCCCCGCGTAGTTCCCCTAGCCTAACTCTGTAACTAAGTAAGTACTCAACTTGATACAGGCCCCTGTGTAGTTCCCCAGCCTAACTCTGTAACTAAGTAAGTACGCAACTTCATACAGGCCCCCACGTAGTTTGCCCAGCCTAACTCTGTAACTAAGTAAGTACGCAACTTGATACAAGCCCCCGCGTAGTTGGCTAAGCCTAACTCTGTAACTAAGTAAGTACGCAACTTCACACAGGCCCCGCGTAGTTCCCCTAGCCTAACTCTGTAACTAAGTAAGTACGCAACTTGATACAGGCCCCTGCGTAGTTGGCCCAGCCTAACTCTGTAACTAAGTAAGTACGCAACTTCATACAGGCCCCCGCGTAGTTGGCCCAGCCTAACTCTGTAACTAAGTAAGTACGCAACTTGATACAAGCCCCCGCGTAGTTGGCCCAGCCTAACTCTGTAACTAAGTAAGTACGCAACTTCATACAGGCCCCCGCATAGTTCCCCCATCCTAACTCTGTAACTAAGTAAGTACACAACTTGATACAAGCCCCCGCGTAGTTGGCCCAGCCTAACTCTGTAACTAAGTAAGTACGCAACTTCATACAGGCCCCCGCGTAGTTGGACCAGCCTAACTCTGTAACTAAGTAAGTACGCAACTTCACACAGGCCCCCGCGTAGTTCCCCTAGCCTAACTCTGTAACTAAGTAAGTACGCAACTTCATACAGGCCCCCGCGTTGTTCCCCTAGCCTAACTCTGTAACTAAGTAAGTATGCAACTTGATACAAGCCCCCGCGTAGTTGGCCCAACCTAACTCTGCTACTAAGTAAGTACGCAACTTGATACAGGCCCCTGCGTAGTTGGCCCACCCTACTCCAGACAACCCCCTCCCCCCCCATTACCATATTTGCCCTGGACTCATTAGCATAATTTTCGTGTACCCCTATATTCGTGTCGGCTACATGGACTATCTACCAGAATAAGACAAAGAGGACAAGTTAACTATACATACCTGTACCTGGTATACTGTACACGACCTCCGTCCAGCTGATGCAGGACTCAGCAGCGATCGAGGGGTCGACCTTTCGCTTGTGCGAAAAGAGTTGCCCTCTTCCGTCCAAATTGCTAAAATGGG
Source organism: Ptychodera flava (assembly GCF_041260155.1). NCBI lineage: Eukaryota > Metazoa > Hemichordata > Enteropneusta > Ptychoderidae > Ptychodera > Ptychodera flava. Next base: position 19,071 of record NW_027248399.1, read on the forward strand.
TTGTCGATTTTCGTCCCGATTGAACGGAGAATAAACTTGCTGCTTGTCGAACCGTTGAGCTTCTGGTAGTAGCTCTAAACGTAACTAAGTTCATGACATCGACACGATTGGACGACTCTCCAGTTGTACTAGATTAAAACGTACAGCGTAGTCGTCGAGATGGTCCAGGATTGCATGGTAGACTGTAGACATTCCTAAACACGGGCGGGACATGTCAGTAAACGCTAAAAGATGAACGACTGGAGATTTGATCATTGTTGGCGGTACGTGTAAGCGACGCCACGCCAACACCACACTGGATCTCCTGATTGACCTTTGACCAATATGGCTTACGGCTCCTTAGGTTTTCAAATATTCACGAAACGAACTGCGAAGAATTTGATGATAACTATCATTTTTTACTCAATCTTGAAGAAAATGTTATTTTTTCGCTCTCGTTAGACAAGAATATTGCTAACTTAGCCCCATCTTCGTCTTACACCAGATAAATGTACAAACTCAAGGGCAGCAGGCTAGAGGGTCAAGTTTTGCCGTGCTATCAGACTGCGGCTTGTTATTGTATTTACGCAATATTATCCTCATGAATATTCTGTGTTACGCACACAGACGTGCCAAACCCGTGCACAGAACAGGAACATCGAAAAAAGCTGTTCCGAGGCGATTTTTGAGGGCAGAGGAAATTTTAATTTTGCTCAGGCAGGGAACATGTTTCTAAGTGGCAGGGGAGCAAATTTAAGTGTTTGTTTGTAGGGCAGGGCAGATATCGGTTGATTGTCCTGGGGACAGAGCTTGGCGAAAAACGAGGAGAGAGAAAGCTACTTTTAAAACGGGGACAGGGGAAGTTGAGTCATGGTGTTTCTGGGGATTGGGACACAGGGCTAGTACTTATAACTTTTCATGTCTGCAGGGGAAAAGGAATGACAACATTTTGAGGGAATTTTTTTCCAGGGCAGGGGAAATTGGCAAGTTTTTTTCGCCACAGGGCAGCTTCAAAAATTCATAGTAGGGAGGGGAAACGGGCAAAAATAAGTGGGGAGTGGGTTGAGTGCGGCAGGGTAGGTCGAAAAAGTTTTAGTGGGAGGGCAAATTATGAATTAATTACCCTCTCGACTGAAAATTAGTCAGTTCACATTGCTTGCCGTGCACACTATATACCTTATCATTAGTAAGGACCCCTTTAAAAGTGAATTGTTCGTTGGCTGCACCTGGCTGAACCGGATATTTGGCGAGGTCTTTTTCAAAATAGTAAAAAATAGCAGCAATTAGGCCTAATTAAAACTTTGGGTAAGGCCTGCAATCGTGTGTCAGTCATACTACGAGGTACCAAAACGACTGAAGACAGTATTTCCGAACCAAAAAAACGGGGGTGTCAAAGAAAGTCGATAACTAAATTTTAAAAGTTGAATAAAATATTCATGGTCGTTGCTCACTGTTGATTAATTCGTGGAAAGTATCGTGTCTCCCGACTTTGATTCAACATACCCTCTCTTTCTTTCTTTTTTTGTCGATCGATAAAAGTATTTTAATCTTTAATATTCCATCATTTGTAACCGATGTCATATCCAAACCTACTGTATTTAGTTTCTGACGAAAATACAAGGACGTGTCCAATGCGCCAACGTGGTGCAATATGTTTTGAGACATTGAAGAAATATTGTAGTTCGGTCGCGCTCAACCAGGTTGCTCCAGAAGTAAGGATGTCACAACAAGGTCTAGGCGAAAAGATAACGAATCAGTTGTATAAAACACGGTTTTTGGATATCGTATCTGTTTCAATTCTGAATAAGCTTTGGAATCAGCTGGTATAATAACTATCAACCTGTAGGCACCCCCCCCCCCCTATGACGGGAAAAGCGAAATATAAGCACTTTTTATGCAATTCATCATCATCGGGTCCGGTCGCGATTTCACATGAGGAACTGAGCTCGGTGTTCACCACAACTTGATGTGGGATTTGATGGAGCTTGGAGGTACCGGTGTATGAGTTAGGTAGTCAGAATAACAATAAATCACAAAAGATTTATGCATCAAAATGTACAGATTAATGTGACTGAACTATCTTATGATTTGTTTGCTGATTGACGTTTGGGGCAAGGCGGCGAAAGTCCAAGGCCAAAAGAAGTACGCAGTCGAATCACATATTTTGTAAGAAATAACCACCGGTTTCATAGGTACTGTGCTCAATCCGGCCCTGACTTATGCTCCCGTCCTGTTTCCAAGAATAAGTTTCTGCGTTGCTAAGCAATGTCGCTAAACAACCTTGACTCACCCCCGAGCCGATTTTTGATGTCGTTGATGCCCCTGGTGAATGTTAATGAGAGTGTATTGGCAATATTCGAAAACACACCGGTACAAAATGTAATGCAGCTCTCCTATAGTTATGTGTCCATTAATCAATTTTCGTCGCAAGTCAAATCAATTTTAACAAAGTTGAACTCACAAGAGAGTGTCGTCTGCTGACTGCACATATTTGTCATATAAATGAGCGACATTTGCGATGGCAACCCTAACAAATCGAAACGAGAGCATTTTGCTAAATATTATGATCTTAGTTGTCCGCGGATTATAAGATTATAAAGTTGTTATAAAACGTGCCTGTCTATAGAATTCTTTGGAAGTCTTGATCGCTTACGTCGTACAATGATTCATAATAAACTGGACAAGTAGAATTCGGACGTCCGTCAATTCTAAATCTCTCATGCAGGATTTTTTACTTAATCAGGCAGTCTGGTATAGACCATCTTGTAAAACGCTCCATCTCTATATACTAGTACTCGCTAACTCTTTGCAATTGGAATGCTATGCCTGGGAAAACAATACGAAAAGTTCAGACATGTCGCCATACGGTATATTTTCTATACACTTCGGGGGAAGAACAAAATATAAAAAGCTTCATACTTCATAATTGATTTTATTGGTAATATAAACAGATGAAAGCCGATGTACATCAGCTCTCCTCAACTTTATTACATTTTGACTGTATTTTGGATAGTGTGCGTTGTTGGTGTACTCTTTACATGTAGCTACGAGGGACACATCTGACTGCGTTTCCGCTGTATATCGTAAATGTTCTTGTTCTGTACAAGTTTACGAGCATTTTCGTCTCGCCAGTCGTTAATAACCCGTTCCAAACGCCAATCATGTGATTTTACCCACCCAGCAAACAAACAAAATCTGCCACACATCCAGTTAAAATATTGTTTCACTGCCCTTAAAATATCCACTGCCATTAAAAAAATAAAACGATTCCCTGCCCCTTTTCGATGAACAGCTCCGTTGACTACCTGTACCTGAAAATTTAGCGTTCTTTCAACTGTCACTATGGTCTGGTCAGTTTCTTCGGCCTGGGGGATCCCAGGCCATGGAATTTTACCCGAATAACCGCCGTCACCCCACAAAATGGAGTGGCAATGAAATTAACAAATCACACAAATTGCGTAACTTCTCACCCGTAGGATGGGACCGTTAGAGACTAGTGACAACTGCTTCTGAGAATTAGTCTTTGACTGTTGAGAAGATTTTGCGGTCATGTAACGTCTCTTGTCTTACCAATCAGATATTGTTCATTATATGTTTATCATCAAGGGGAGGCGTTAGAATCTAGTTTCGCCTTACAGAAGTTTAGCTATGTTTTGTTGATCCTTTGACAAAAATGCTATCGGCGCGTGCCATGGGACCGCAAAGTCATGCAAACACGTGCTTTGATGCAAATACTGTATTGCTGATGCGTCAGTTTTCGGTGCGGAGCTAAATCGTGGCGATCAACAGTGCTCAGTGAACGATGCATGGCTTGAAGCAGGGGACCTGGGCGATCTTCACCTCTCCTAAAATTAAAGGCTGTTTTTTTTCAGTGAAAACGACTGTTTTGGAGAATGCCCGAAATGTCACCACCATTATCGTTTCACCTCTTTGACACTGATAGTACTCGCACCATACACCATAGGCGAAAGAAATCAGTCCCCTGGGGTAGGGAGGGAGGTTTATTTGTGCAACGGTTTACCTCATTTTATTTTATTAATTTTGACTGTGATATTTCAAATAAAGTTCAACTCCAAACCATCTGACTGCTTTCTTGATCATCGAAATCTTTATTGAAATACCACAGTCAAAATTAATAAAATTACTTTTATTAATTTTACCACAGTCAAATTAATAAAATTATTTTATTAATTTTGACTGTGGTATTTCAAATAAAGATTTCGACTCCACACCGTCTGACTGTTTTATATATTACCCGACAAGTCCTTATCTCCTCTCCAACGTGTGTATACACCATTGTAATTGCTCCGAAAACATTGCCAACTTGCTAATCCGCTGTCGGTATCAGCGGATTAAGTGATTGAGTCAACACCACAGCCGCGTCACACATGTGGGACGAATGTGGTGTTGACTTAATAAGCCAATCCGCTGATACGCTGATACAAGTTGGCAATGTTTGGGCAGCAATTAGAGTGGTATGTGCACTGGTTGAAGTAAGATAAAGACGTTGGAAACACAGTCAGACAGTTTGGATTCGAAAGCTTTATTTGATATATCACAGTCAAAATTAATAAAATCAAATAAGGTAAACCGTTGCACAAAAAACCTCCCACCCCGGGGACTTTCATCTGCCATTAAACTATTTCCCCATCGATCTGTGTATCATAATATGAAAAAGTTCTCTGGGAAGGAAATCAATTCTATAATTTTAGCGTAGCATTGCGGTGTTTTTGTCCAACAGTAAAACCATATACAGAAACAAAGCCTGTGGTTAAAAATGAGCTTACGCGGACCACGGTCCCTTGTGGAGGGACTGTGCACGGACAAGTACAATGAGACATACACTGATTTTCTTGATTTCGTTAATGCTTTCCTCTGACTAATTTTCGTTGATTTTTTCCTTCTGAGTCCACCAGTAGAATTGAAAGCCATCTAGTCGATCGACACCGTGACACACTTGTCAGATGTTATCTTCGATACCTCTGATGTCCGATGCAACATTCTCTTCGACAAGCTTGCTTGACTTATTCTACCTGCAACTTAAAACTTATAGTGATTTGTAGCTCATCCCACTGTCATTCTTTACTATTTTGCGTAGTATTTGATAGCCGGTACGTTCTCTCGATACCTCGACACACTTGTCCGACAACCTCTCAAATGGGTTATTTCTCCGGGGAATATATTGGCTATGAAATGCGGACCTGTGAACTTTATCTCATTTTTGTACTAAATTGAACTGATTTGGCTTCAATGTTTGTCGGCTGAAATATTTTTTTCATGATTGTTTAGAGAGTTTACTGGCGCAATGGTAATTGACACGTTTTGTACAAAGAAAACACCGTTTGAAGGACTTCCTCTGCGGGAAAAGCGTACCCGTTTCACACGATCTACATTTGTTCACCGTCCCTCCACCCACGGAGGGACGGTGATTTGTTGCATAATTGTTCATGTCAGTGGCTTTTCTGCATTTTGGAAAAAAAGTTATGTTTCTATCATTTGTCTTTCACTCGTAGTTCTGACGTCGCGAAGGTCGGACGAATTCTGATCGCATGGTTTAGATGTCAAAGGAAAGTTTCACAAACGGCGATTTTCAGAAATTCTCTCGGATATTTGAGGAAGCCATTAGGCCGATTACCTCACAGCCATGATATAGCTGAATGATCTGGGCCTGACCTACACTTTGACAACTGTAATTACCACGATAAAAAATTGCGTTAAAAAGACTGATAGCTTGTGGAATAAAAGGGTTTGCGTAGCGCTGGCTACCGGTGGCCTCCAGCCAGTCGTTTCAACCCATGTCGTTACGATCTCAATTTCCGGCCGTAAAGTCACATCGGCATCGTGACCTAAGTCATTTCAGCATCCCTGTTTCGACATCCTTCTTTTTTTTTTTTTTTTTTTGTTTTTTTTTTTTTTTTTTTTGGTTTTTTTTTTGGGGGGGGGCAAACTTATCAGTCATTGACTGACTAGTCGTATTCGTAAGCTTGATTGACCTTTGCCTTCTTACCTTTACTTTTACGTGCATTTTGTTTTTTCTCCAACGGATCCGCCTTCAAGCTTTTGATTTATCAGCGGCTAGTGCTATCGATAAACTTGTGTCACAGAATTGAAAATGATGTGAAGATATTACTGTGTTTTACCATGTTCCCTGTAAGATAGAACATGCTAGAGGCCGACACGAAACGGCTTGCGGTCGGAATTTACGACTTTATGCCGAAACATCTAGAAATTTAACCCGGAAATAAATGTTAAAATACGTGCCAGGAGGGACCGTGGCCAGTATCATGGCGTTTCCAGTCAGTGGACTTTTTCAGGAATTTCCCAGTTTTCACTGAAGCGCCATTATAAATTGACGAAAGTCCATCATGTGTTTTATGATAATTGCTTATTGCATCTGTCTTTGAGGTTGCGGTATTTTGTAAGTATATCATAGTTCCCAGCGATATAAACATGATAGTGCTGGTTTGCTCACAGTGGCAAGAAAATTCATATCATGCAATTGCAGATTCCATCGCGAAATATGAGGTGTCAAGAGGTTAGAACTACATTTACACATAAGTACCAGATACACCTCCATGCTCTATTGTATTTCACATTCAGAACAGGCGTGATCGGCGTTTGCGAAGAAACGCTTTGCGTTGTTCATGTAGTTATGTGTTTGGGACTGTCGTTGTACATATGATTGTCAAATTGATAAATTGATGTATAAATTAGCGACATTTCCTATAGTATATGTATTCTTGGCAGCTATTCTATTCATTCGAGGAGATTTTCAGGGGGATAATTCACTTCACTCATGGAAACACGGTCCCTTGATCGTTCGAAACGTCAGTCGTACCGGCTTACTGTCACTCACAACTTTTTATCCTGTTCGTCCTGTAAAACATCGGAACATCGTTCCGTCGCAACTTACTGAAACCACGGTATTTAGCGGTTCACTGACCTTCAAAAACAGGAACAATTGTTTTCGAAAGTTTGCGTAATATGCCTAACTGTTTTTTTCTATAACACGACCCTAACTTACACTAAACCTTTTTTCGCATTTCAAAAATTACTAGTGAACTTTCTTAATTTCATAGTTTTTTGTGCGTCCCCTATTGACCAGCCAGCGTTTTTGAATGTAAGTTCCGGGAAACTTATTTTAGGCTCAAATCAAAAGTAGCACGCGCGCACCTAAGGACCACAGTAGGTAACGACATCGTCCAATTACTGATCAACGTCCAGCCAGAATTATTGCCACTTCGATCCTGATCATTCTGACCGCCAAGCTGTTTGTGTGAGCAGTCAATCCATGGCTAATTACAAATCAAATCAGAGTGGGTTGAAATGATTCAAAGTTAAGTACATGTATAGTTATGAGGTAAAGAAGGCGCTAGGCGATAATGCGTGCTGGTAGACACTAATGAATGCCATGCTACCGTGCCTCGGAGTGAGAGTTAACACGTTCTTGAACGAACTACATGTAGTACCAAGAATTAGCTTCGCCTTAAAACGTGCGTTAACATGAAGAAAAGAGTGAAATGAGAATTTCCCTTGTTGGAAGTGACTAAAAAGGGGAATCAATGTGGCCGCGGCAAAACTAGACGTCAAATAACTCCTGTCGAAATGGTCCGGGTGTCCAAGCATGGATGTAAAAAATAGACATCCATGGTCCAAGTGAAGCTGGCTACCGTCAGCCTTTAGTTACTGGGAAGACTACATGTATTTACTGGGAGACATTCTGTGCTAAAATTGACCGAGGCCGAGGCTGCTCCACTATTATAAATGCTCCTTTATATACCAGAACTAAAAGAGTGTGGTCATAGTATTAATAAGGCACGTAACCGAAGAGATTCATACTTCCTGTGTGTTACCCGAGCGCGTTGCTTATGTAATCACAACGGACAGTGGTGACAATTGCCCCGCCTGTCCACTGACCGCACTCGCTAGCAACTTCGACATAGTTGAGTAACCCTGCTCGAAACCATATTTCTATCCAGTTTTAGCTCCGTAAACCACAAAAGTGCATGTTAAAGACAACGTAGATCACTATGTTAGCACTATAGTTGAAAATTGCAACGAATCACCCTGCTGAAACGTGCATTTGGGAGTATTTGTAGATTCGACGTACACGGCCTGTAACAGCTTAAGTGTGAGATTTAGGATGTGTAAGTTTCTGCCGGTCACACCCCTAGGAAATATATGCTGGCTTAATCGACGGGACAGGAAGTGGATAAGGCGCGTTTACGTTAGCTTATAAAATCGTAAACGCCCGATTTCATACAGTGGAGCCAAATGAAATATAATTTCCAGTCACATCGACAGCATCTGAATGAACTATATATTTAGTGACTGTTAAGAAATCCGCTCGACCTGGACTCATAGTACTTTTTATCACGGGGTTGTCCTCATTTTTATCTGAAAAGCCGACGAGGTTAGCGAAGTTACCTGTAGCATTAAAAAATACTTTAATATCTTTAGCCAAAGTTAGAAGAACGCGGTTTGTCGGCAGATGTTTTTCAAAATTAATTTTCTGTTTCAACCCGATTGCTTTGTTGAGTGTATCGATATTGTAGTTACCTGGACGTATTGATTTAGTCTTCTTCGGTTGGTCACCTTCTTGATATTTTAATATACTATTCGTCCCCGTTATGTTATACCATGAGTTAAAGAGTGAACACTGTAATAGTCTTATTTGAGTAAACTGTGATATGTCAATGCAAGGGTTAAAATTAACAGTAACCGGTTTGCCCGTTTTGCTTTCAATCCAAATGATCATACTTACTGTATGTATATATTACTAAGTATAAGTGTTCGATGAATATTATTATTATTATTATTCGACTGTCCATTCCGAAGGTGTCCATTACAAAGTATAGGTTATGCAGGAATAATATTTTCTGTTCAAGGAGATCTTTGGTCGCAACCGCGGCAGCAGTCGCTCCACCTTATTTTATCCACCGAGTCAAATTTGGTCGACTTTGATCGCCCATATCCATTTTCAGAAATTTGCTGGAGATCATTAGATATCCCATCGCAAGTCCAGCTATTACAATACCATCATACATTGTGTTTACAACTGTTTTAGTATCCATGATTGCTGATAAGTATATAAAATAGAAAAATAAATAATACAGAATTCCTTATGGAGTTGGAGAACAGCTATGTATGTTTTTCACAGATTTAACATTAGTCATAATAAATAAAATTATGTATTAGTCCAATATCTCATACAATGTAGAGGGACCTTGACTTAGTTTCCCTAACGGAACAGTTCTGGAGCGGGCCGCAACTGTTACAGGCTCTGTTTTTGTCGCTTTCTGATTTTGTTCATCTTTCCGGAGGGGACACTGTGTATGTCGAGCACGCCCCCAATATAGTCCTAATGCAGTCAATGAAACTCCTATAATCCCTAAAACAAGATAACATTTATTATACCAGCTATCACACTGTTGTGGCGGGCTAGGTAAGCTGTCACAGTCTACCTCAGTCATTGCTATTGATTGACGCTTCTTCTCCTTGTTTTGCCTGTTCCATTCTGCTAGTCGCTTCCCTGCAGCCACTCTCCCTGGATGTTTCGTCGGTAATGTAATTTTCTCTATATTGCGCTCCGTTCCGTAGGGTTCCGAATGGTAGTCGTCGGAGGTGTCGGAGTCGGCGGAGCCCCTTCGGAACGCGTTTCCGTTTGCTGAGTCGGTGTTGGAACCGTTTGGGGTGCTTGCGAAGTTGAATCCATTTATTTCGGGTATTATATTTAACCCGATTTTTTTAAAATCTACATGTTTACCCGTAATTAAACCGGTGGAAACTAGAGCAAGTATGGCCCCATGTGTAGGCTATCCGTCCTGATAATCGTTTTATTTCACTGTTTAGAATAAAATCCTTTTTAAGATCAGTGGCATAGTTTGTTCGATCATCGATTGGAACTACCTGACTGATTGCACGGGCTCCTAGATCTATGAAACTTTGAGTGATGGTATCACTTATAAGAGAACTGTATTTCGCTTCGTACATTTTGAAGGCTTTAATTACAGTCTCATCTTTCCACGTTTCTACGTCCACAACTGAAATCTCCTTGCCAAAAAATAACTTGCTTTGACCACTTGCGATGACACAGAGTATTTTTTCACGTTTCGTCTCTATTATGGATTGAGCGTCCGACGCTGCGGTTGGTAGTGGCGCTGTCGTATTTGCTGCCGATGACTTTATTAAATTCTCCATTGTTTGCAGTATGTTATCTATTCTTAGTAAAAAATAAAAAAATCTTTGGGAAAATATGATCAAATCTATCTACTCTTAGTAAAAAATAAATACACGTTTAAACCTGAATCCAAAATATAGTATTAACATAGTCTGGAATGTCAGTACCCCCAACAGAACTGTACCGATAGGGATTCCAATTCCGAAGTATGGAAAATCTCCTCCATTAAAATCTATCTGTATATAGAAACACGAATAATGAGTACAGACACATTCCCAGCTGCTTTTCAATTGAATAAGACGAGCATACCGACAGTACAGCATGCTGATATTCCTTCCAAACCAAACGGGGGAGTAAAACCTATTCTCATTGACCTAGAAATATATGTAACGCCGACAGATAAATTTACTTTTCATCCTCGGGATATATTTAAAGATAACGTAATCACTCATCGAACAGCTAAAGAAAGTAATATATGGCTGGGCGGCCCACACATGAAATACTGGGACCAGCAATTAAATTTCGCCGTATGGTGCAGCACTACTGGTTGTGGTATATCATTCGCCCATCTCTTCGATAAGAAATATCCGCCACAAATACGATCATTCTGCCGTTTCATGTATATTTTACAATACGTCGGATCCTTCATGAAATGGGCGTTGCACTTCCAGATGATACAATCTTCAAAGCTGGTGACAATCCATACAATCTCGTCCAATATGAACTTCTATGTACAGAATTTGGAAATATAAGCCCAACGAAGTCCGACTTTCGATATCGCAAAGGCCAAAACTCAGGTCTTGGTTATGGTTATGAATATTACACTAATCATGGCCCCTTTCGACAGCCAAAAGCAATATACAATGGTCTTGACTTTTTCCTCTCCGCCGACGGAGGCGTTTTCTATACACATACCATTTTTGGAAAGAAAATACATGTACTGCCCGACAAAGACAGACCACATTATTATTTCTTCCGAAATGATGGAACAGAGGGGCAATATAATAGTTCCATTCCTCTGAAGGGAGACTCCGGACTAACAAAGGCCATTTTGCCGCGCATACGTTGAGTACGCGTTCAGAGAGTAAAATACGCCTTCCGCGTCGTGTTGAAAATTTCGCCGGATTTCCTCGCTGCACAGCAAAATATTGATGAAAAAGTTGTATACCCTATTTCTTTGACATGTTGCCCTTTCAATTATGTTATTTTGGCAAGAATATCACGGAAAATTGCTAAAATACCTAAGCGATAATAGTCATATGTAAAAGTACGTGAAAACACAGCCAACAGCACAAACGATGGTTATCTCGTCATTTCATAAAAATAAGATGGAAACTCATAGAGTTTTAGTTACCATTCATGAGATGTGTGATCTCAAATATTGTAAAATATGACGGCGAAATGACAAAGTTGAACGAACGGTTTTTTCAGAAGTAATTTTCAATTTACGATACGGCGAATAACCTCGAGTTCCCATAGAAAACAATGGCGTCTAATGTACACACACATTCCAAACTTCTCGCCGGTTCAAATTCCTCAATTCTGAAACAATGACGGTGAAAATTGGCGCTGTGATCCTCTCATTGATAAACAAAATTCTATTGGTTTTAGATTTTTGAATTTCTTGACGAAACTTGTTTTATTTGCAATGTATTTATTCCGATCACTGAAATTTACTCCTGCCCTCAATAAAATGGCGATCTGACAGCGTTTACATATACAGAAGAAGGGTTTTAAATGGACGCATTTGAATCAGTAAGCGTCTCGTAAGTTGTACAGACGAAATACCTTTCAAGTTGTTGTAGTGTATACAAAATTTGGGCAATTATGAACGGTGAAAGCTGCAGAAAATTGAAAAAATAACACAGAACGGAGGCGAACCAGCACAGAGTCTCGACTGTCATCGTGCAGTGAATGTATAGATCGATAATCTTTTGTCCGAAATTGATACATTGTTGTCTTGCTCACTTGCAGGTCGTTCCCTGCTCACAATGGCGCCAAACGTGGCAAAAGTGCGCTAAAATATGCTGAAACGTAAAAGTATTACCAAAACTAAAAAAGTGTCGTCGATTTTATTGAGTACAAGAAACCAACAGATACGTTTATGGTATGGCTTGTACATCAATATATATACGGGTAGATGTTGAAATATTCATGAGATGACCTGATTACACAGCGGCAAGCGAGCAGATGTCGATCGATATACTATTGAAAATAAATTGATACAATGTTCACTGTCATCAATAGCAACCGACTGAAGCGCTCTCATGTAGGAAATATGCTTCGCGGAATACTGCCCAAATAGCATCGTTTTGGCCCGTAGTGGGTCTTGCCCGCCTCAATGAAAGCCTTGAAGCCTATGTATATTGCATACTTGGCGCACAAGCTAATATTCGCAGTACCGTTGTGGGCGATACTGGCAGTGCAGAGCAAGTCGAAAAGAATTCAGCGTTCTCCTCAAAGATGAAATTCGTAATACTGATAAGGTAATCAGTTATAGGCGATATCAAGACACAATAATGAATACTGGTGTCAAACTTGATATGGCAGTTTCGCCCGATTTACTTTTCTTACCGTCTAAAATGGTCATTCTTTCGGGACCGGCAATCACAGGTTATAATAATGAATTGCAATATGCAACAGAATCTATGGTCTTCGGGGTAAATGGAGATATAAACACAGAAATTAAAGAAAGTGCTAAACATGAGATGGAAGGGAAAGAGGATGCTGTGAAATGGCAGGATGCTGTGCATCCCGGACGGCCACCTAATACGGCAGACGCTGTTGACATGAGTCAGATTCCCTTATCGACTTAAGGAACGGCAGAGCGCAGCCGGCGCGGACCCTATTCACGAATACGGCAAATTGGTTTGTTATCTTTAGCCATATTCATTACTGTTGTAGTGGAATATTCTAACTGAGGTGGAATATTCTGAAAGAACTAGAAGAGATTCGTAAGCAGTTCATTTATGTACAGTATATAGATAAGATGTATGCAACCATGCCATTCAACATGATTGTAACGGGACCGTCAAATTCTGGCAAAACGGAATATGTGGTGGATCTCCTCACCGGTCCGTACTTAAGGAAATTTGAATATACAGTTTTCATTTGTCCAAACATCATGAACAATAAAACGTATAATAAAAGATTCATTTTTACCGATGATAATGTGTTTGTGTTTCCGGTCGGACTCGATGCTGTGGATGATACACTAGCCTACGTACATAAGGTATGGGCCGGCACGAACACTTTAATAATCCTCCACGACTGCGCCTCATCAAAAGATATGAAGAAGCGCAGTGACTTTTTAGTCAAACTTGGTTTCAGCGCAAGACACGACGGATTATCTGTCTGGGTTCTGACTCAACAATATACTAGTATTAGTAAACCATTTAGGGAAAATATACAGATGTTAGTACTATTTTACACACCCAGCAAGACAGATAACAAGACTATTATAAAAGAATATGGAATGGAGGTGTCAGAACGGGAGGTGGGTTCCCTAATCAGACAATTGAAAAATACACCATTCAGTAAACTAGTATTTCATTTACGGCATCCGTACGACATTCAATTTTTCGTATAATATAGCTAATCATGGCTTCGCCCGAAGGTACTCTTAGAGAATTATATTACAACCCGAAAACTGGTTTTGGAGGTGTACAAAAATTATATGATGCAGCATGCGCCAGCGGACTAAAAGTTACTAAGAAAGAGGTGCAGGAGTGGTTAAAAACTCAGCTAACTTATAATCTACATAAACAGGTACCTAGTGGGATAAAAGACGGGACGGGAGTTCCAAAGATTAATAAAAAGGTGATAGGTAAATTTAAAGATGAGTTGAATGGAGAACCTATTCTTGATTTTGTCGGCATACGCTCGAAAGTGTATGCTTTTCGAACTCCAACTTCCGAGACGAAAAAAAATAAAGGTATAAAAGATGTTTGTGTTAGAAAACATTTGAACTTTGAAGACTATAAGGATCTGTTTGAAACTGGGAAGGAGCCCGAGCAGGCACATTTTGTGCAGTTTGTACGGAAAAAACCTGGAGAAATCCGTAGTGAAAAGCGCAGTAAAATCATGATGGCGCCAAATGATATCAAACGTGTGCAGTTATACAATCCAGACATGGGCGAATGGTTGGCAGAAACATATCCGATAGGACGGAGTTAACTTTCATATCCATTTAATCCATAATGTCGTATGTATCTTTCTAGAGGTGGACTATATCCTTCTTGTTTTTGTATTTCTAGTGCCTGATGAAATATGTTTTGAATAAGTTCTGAGTCATTTCTGTTGTTGCGCCTTTTCTTGTATTTGTGTAAGCAGCTGTTTATATTGAATGTAATAATGTTTATATTTCTCTCGTCTTTTTGATACTCCTGTTTTTCCTTGTATCACATCAATAATAACACCTGGTATAGGAGTTAAAGCTAAAAGAACTGGAACTGTCGGAATTGCTGCTATGACAGCAGAACTTACAAGAATTCCCTTAGTCACATTAAGAGCCATATCAATTCGGCCCATTAATTTATAACTGCGGCGATATGCAGCGCTGGTTCTTTCGATATAGTCAGCCAATTGTTCAACGCTTTCAACAACTGAGACGTGCATTTTTTTTCTGTATATGTAAGGGATGATAAAAAATAATTGTAGTAATATAGAGAGACAATATGGCAACAGGAGAAGAAAATATAGAACTCCAGGATTTCGATGATGCAAATCTATTGGGGTGATGATGATGATGCTGCTACTGCTGCTGAAACATTCTTTATAGACGATGAAATCTTTGCAAACCCCGACCCTTTCCAGGCCAGCTCAAGCGCGCGGAGCCCGCAGGTGGATTGTTTGACTGGACAGAGAGTTGAAATTACAAAGCAAAAGGCTGAACGACTCTTAGACAAATATAATATTACTAATCCGGATGCACGAAACGAATTGATTATAAATGTTAAGATTATTGGTAATGATCTGTATTATAAAAACACCAGAGTTACAACAGGAAGAGGAAAAAGATTTTTAGAGAAATCCACATTAAAAAAGAGGAAAGGAGGACCTGAATTTATAAATAAAGTATTAGATCTGGCTAACACGAGGGACCGCTCTAGCGCAGAGCCCGAATTTGTGAGTTCTACATTGCATTCTGAAGATGTGAAAAATGATAAAATACCGGCTGGGAAGATGACGCCAGAAGACATGGATATATACAAAGATGAACTGACATTATTACGGCAAAATGCTAGTGGTAATGCAAATAAAATACAAGCTTTTGAAAATAAAATCGATGAATGGAACAATCTAAACCCTGAATATAGAGCTTTTGTTGATGAATTAAAGATGGCAAATATGCGTCTTGATGAGCTTTACAATGAAAGAGATAAAATTATGTCAGAGCAGACAGAACTTACACCCGAACTTAGAACAAGACTAGCTAAAATCAATAATCGAATTGAAGTACAACATGATATGATCAGTGGGGCACGTGAAAGACTGGCGTCGACTAGGTCTCTTCGTGATGTAATTTCCGATCCAGAATTGTCACTCAGGCTGAAGCTGACAGAGTTATTTAAACGGAATGGTATTACAATCGCTGCAATACTGACTGCCCTTGGAATGACAATATCAACAATTGCCCTGGCTGTAACTAAAGGAGGAGGAGGAGGAGCAGCAGGAACTGGCGCAAACAAAGGTGGTTCAGGCCCGCCTAAAGTATACACAAAAGCTAAAGAAATTGTAAAGCAATTTGGTGAATGGTTAAAAACATTGGCCGCAAAAATGCTGCTGCAATACCAGGTTTAATCGGTTCACTTGTTAGTTTTCTATTAAAAACAGCAGGATCGGTGGTCGGATTTGTTGGAGAACAGCTATGGATATTTTTGACAGGTTTAACATTAGTCATAATAAATAAAATTATGTATTGATACAGAGTCTAATAAATTCTGAAGACGACTCCGTAGGGATAATAAATAAAATTATGTTATTTATGTATTGATATATGACCCCTACGGAATCGGCATGTTTGGTGAAAAGAATATTGCAAAGTTTCTTTCTAAAAATAAAGACCTGTTTGGTTTCTCTGTCGAATTGGAATGGTGTAAACTCCGACGAGTAAATCGACATATCCTTCGAGCAAATCCAGGTGTCCGACTCAAAGATGATAATCTATATCATAACATATTAGCTTTCGTGAAGGAATGTCAAAAGACTAACTTCTTTAAGCGACTAGAATTCATAAACGTATTCCAAGAGGTTGACAATGATGAAATGGAAGTCCATCATCTCCAAGAATATTGGGTTCTTCGATTGATTCGCGACACAGGTAATCGATTTATCTTTCAGTCAGACGGAAATATTTATGTAAAGATGTGAATTTTTTCTTCTGAGTTATTATATACAATACATGAAGATGTGATTTATTTTGAATTTTTCTTCTGAGTTATTATATACAATACATGAAGTGAAGATGTGATTTATTTTGAATTTTTCTTCTGAGTTATTATATACACGATGTGATTAATTTTCTTTTTAACTGTATTATTTTTCTTCTTAGTTACTATATACATTACACGAAAATGGGATACGATAGATCATTATTACCGAATTTCAGCAACCGAATACCGCAGGGAACGAAGTCAGAAAGAACTCATCATGTGGTTGCTCATAATCCAAGTGAGGCAGATCCAGGTCAGACACTTATCATACGATGTCCAAAGTTAGAAAGCGGAGTAGTACTAGTTCCAGATACTTTCGACCTGGTTTTTGATCTCGAAGTAATGGGTCACGAAGAAAACCGAGTAGTACAAAATGTTGCAAAAAATTTGGTGGAGCGTATGGTTCTCACATTTGAGGGGCAGGCACTTTTCAATTTGAATAAATATAATCTTATTGAATGTTATCGCGATCTCTTCAAACATAAAAAGGAGAGAACGAACATGACACTGTATGGAATTCAGAATGAAAATCTAAGAAAATTGAGAAGTGGCGCGGCCGATGCAAATTCCGACAGGCTTTCAAAATGGGACGATCTTTTACTTTTAACACGTATAAAACAAAATATGCTATTCGTTTGACTCATCCCCTCATAACAGGTCATGGGGTTGCATATCCATCAGCGTTAGGGAGTCATATCGAATGGGAAATTACGCTTGCACCCGTTTCCCAGTTAATTGTCACAACCGCTACATCTGGTTATAAATTAAAAAAACATTCAAATGGAATATGAGACATTAAGTGATCAAACACTCGCGAGAGAAACTGCTGGTTTTTACAACAACGGTAAAAGCTACCTTTACGAACATTTACATTATTTTAGAACAATCCAATTCAAAGAATCAACAAAGGTTATCAATGAAAATATAAATGTACCATGACATAGCATGAGAGGTATCGTGATACTCTTCACTAAAAATCAGAATCAGTCAGAACTTAATAGTGAACTTTTCTTTAATCCATCCATTGAATCTGTGTCTGTAATGATTGAGGGTATTGCAAATAAAATATACGCTCAGAAGATGTTGCCAAGACAATTTTGGCGAGAGGCACGACGGTATTTTGCTGAAGATAAAGATTGGTGTGAAATTGATATAGATGAAGTCGATTATTTGAAGAATAAATTCTGTCTATTTATCGATCTGCGTAGCTTTAAAGATATTGAATTTCATGGAAATGGTCTAAAAGTAATGAACACAAAGGATTGTTTACAGCTTGAAATTCTGAAAAAAGATACTTCAGTTAAGGTTGGCAACGACGTTCGAGATGATAATATATTGCTCATGGTTTATTTTATTAGCGATGCCCAGGTCTCTGTTGAAAATAGTAGATTACAGTCTTCACTATTTTAGTTAACGAGAGTCGTTCAGAAAAACCTACCGGAAATTCAGACCTCAGTCATGCAGTAGGAAAAAAAATTCACATACTCACATCAGCTAGACTCCGGTTCTGCTTCCGTCGACTGACTGACAACACTCCGTTCCGATAGGGTTCCAAAGGGGGTTCCTACAGCCCCTTTATATAGGCTAGTTTGATGGTGAATTTCCCACAGAATTTCCCTCACGTACGTGTCTATACATGTTGTGTGTTTATAAATAGGTCAGACAGGTGTGTGTGTATAGACATGTCAGGGGAATTCCCCACTGAGTTCGGTGACCCCGTTCTGGCAGGTGTATATGAACTCACGTACGCGTACGGTGTGTTCCGGTAGGTGTCATTTTAGCTATATGGAGAGGTTTCCCATGGGGGAAAATGGGGGAAAAAACAAAATACGTGTCACAGAAAACAAGTTATTCTTACTACTGCCCCGGTCTTACATGTACGGTAATCAAGCTCATGTCATACATTTCGTGTTCACTCACTAGATATCCGTGCCATATACTAGTATGTTCAGCAGAAGTGTTCAGGGTTCAGAATCCGCGACGGTCCTGTGCTATCGTTGCAAATTCTATGGGTGCCGTAACTTTGCTGCAGTCATTGTCTTCTGTAGGCCGTGCCCCAGCTTTTTCTGCCGTGTTTGCTGTGTAGCACCGGGCAGGGGTTGTGTAGCGCTGTACGGGCGGCGCTGCGCTACACAGCCAACAAGGCAGAAAAAAGCAGGCGCACAGCCCATCGGCTAAAACTATTGCAGCTCCGTGTAACTTTAACCGATCCGATCGTGATCATCAAAATCACAACTCCGCCAGACAGTCTTCCCTTGGGATTGCGCCGGGCTTCCGGCTTCTCAGAGGACGTTTTTTTAACCCCGGTCGCGGTCCTACCGTATAAATTGTATTACGCCAACGATGCTATATTACGAGTGGTTATAAGTTCAGTTATTTAAATGTACCAAGTGGTGATATACCTAATTCTTAGTTGTATGATATTGTATCATATGCCTAGCTACCGTTTAGAAATTGAGTTTCATTATTCTAAACGTTTCTTGAATACACAAATATTTATTTGCATCTCAAAAATAGGCGTTGTATGGTCCTCATCACATAATGAAAAGTCCACAGCAGAACATGATGAATCCACATCACAATATAAAGAATGCCCATCACCATATAAAGAATGCTCATCATAATATAACGAACGCGCATCACAATATAAAGAATGCGCGTCACAATATAAGGAATGGCCATCACAATGTGAGGAATACACAGCACAATATGAGGAATACACATTAAAATATAACAAATGCCGGTCGCAAACTGAAAAATGCCCATTATAATTTTAAAAATGCCCATCACTATATAACAAATGCCTATCACTATATAACAAATGCCAATCACCATACAACAAATGCCCATCACTGTATAACAAATGCCCATCACCATATAACAAATGCCCATCACTATATAACAAATGCGCATCACCATATAACAAATGCACATCACCATATAACAAATGCCCATCACCATATAACAAATGCCCATCACCATATAACAAATGCCAATCACCATATAACAAATGCACATCACCTTTTAACAAATGCACATCACCATTTAATGAATGCTCATCGTCATATAACAAATGCCTATCACCATATAACAGATGCCCATCACCATATAACAAATGTGCATCATCATATTACAAGTGCACATCACCATATAACAATCGCTCATCACCATATAACGAATATGCATCACCATATAAAAAAGCATCATCATATAGCAAATATGCATCACTATATAACATAAGTGCATCACTCTACAACAAATGTGCACCATATAACAAATGCACATCACTATATAACAAGTGCACATCACCATATAACGAATGCTCATCACCATATAACGAATGTGCATCACCATATAAAAGATGTGCATCACCATATAAAAAGTGAGCATCACCATATAACAAATGTGCATCACTATATAAAAAATGGGCATCAATATATAACGAATATGATCACTATATGACAAATGCACATTAAATACTCATTTTATTTCACTTAAGACAGCTACGGCTTTCCATATCTTTGCCTCTTTTTTATTCTATATGTTGGATTTCTTCTGGATAAATGACTTTAGATTATGTGCTAATATAACAAGTGTTTCATATCGAATTTCAACACCATCTAGAATTTAATACAATGCTATATCCTAGAAAACAGACATCCTGAGGGTAAATGAAGTTTGATAATTTGAAGATGCGTGAAGCTAAAGTAACAGATATTATTACTTTGAGCTTGAAGTAATTTGTGTTATTATTTCTGAGACTCTGCTTTCAGTACCCGCACTGTAATTTCAGCCCTTTCCGTAAACATGAATATTCATAGCAACAGCAATATATTGTTATGCAATAACTGTCAATCTCAACCAAAATTCCACCACCTGCGTAACCAGCGATGTCTAGCCCATGTAGATTCACTCCGGTCTAGTTTCCTGATGAGTGAGTCTCGCGATTCACGAAATAACATTGTACAGATGAAATTGTAAAATCAATTCTCCAGCAACCCTTATATATCTCGCAGGTCGAACAGCATACTTCGTATATATATATATATATATATATATATATATATATATATATATATATATATATATATATATATATATATATATATATATATATATATATATATATATATATATATATATTCAAAAAATCCCTCCGCTTTCAACGAATTGCGTGTAAAATTTTAGCGACGTAGGCTGCGTTACTAATGTTACAAACGCCGTTAGGATGCGTTCATAAATAAAAAGGGGGGTTATAGGAATCGCGATTGAAATCTTTTCGGATCCTTCATCAATACATTAAAAAATGTTCAAGCCTCATCACTCTTTATGATTAAACTTTTTAAATATCCCCTTCAAGTTTCTTAAAACGGCATATTTCTTTGGAATGCACGCTTTGAAAAATTACGACACTTATTGCAAAGTTCTGCTCGCAGATGTTCGACACTACCCATTATCAGAAGATTTTCATCGGGCAATATTCACCAGGCAAGTTTTTAAGGCAGTATGCGCCTCAAAAGGTGAAAGACTTAAACTTTTGCTCAAACTTTCCTCATTTAAACTTTCGACCATTCATATACCAAAGCAAGAATATGAAAGCACTGATCACCGTGCAAAATTTGGTAATAGAGGGAAAAAATGCCTCAGACGTCCCGATATTTGAAATTCAGAATTGCCGCCATACCTGATGTAACTCTGTAGTAAAAATAATCTAAAAAAAATGTTTTGATTATCAAGATTGTAGACCATGACAACGTTTCTTTCATTAAAAGCTTTAAAATGAGCTCCAACGAGTGATAGATCAAAAGAAAATTGATGAAATTTGAAATAACTAATTTATGTCCTCGAGGCACGTTCTACATAAAATGATTTACTAATATATATGGTTCGATAGACTTTTTGGATATACCAGTCTTAACCGACTTGAGTTAATTCAAATCTGGCTAGGTGAGCGACGCCTGCTAATCAACTAATAAAATAACGACAATTAGAGAGTATGCAAATAGTGGATTCAATACAAAAAGATTTAACGTGTGGTGTAATAACGGCAAATTTGGTAAAAAATAAATGATTCCCTTTTGCGAAACATTTTATTTTAAAATACAGTCTTTACTGTGTATTTTTTTTACATATATGTTATTTTACCATAAGAATATGAAAACTTCATCAATGCATCAATATATTTTAAGCGATTTTCGTGAAAACCAGTGACTTTTTATCGCACATTTGTAGAAAATTAAATAATGGTGACTCTTTCTGCTTTTCTACAAGTTTGATTATTCTCGTATGCCATACTCTTAATCATCCCTGATAACTGTTAAGTATCCTGGTCTTATGTGTTTTCCACTCTAGCCTGATCTTGTGTACAAGTATGTTTCACTGTCATGAGTGAAATATGACCCAAGCTCTTCTTCAACTACATCAGGGTAAGAGATATCATTGTCACTGCCAGTATGCAGTTCCAGTAACACTGCTTGTTGTCAGTTGCTGGGTAGTAGCTGTATTACGTTTTATTACACCTAACGTATTATCAATGTACTGTGATTGGCTGAGCCTCACTCCCGTGATATAGAACAAAAAGTGATAGAACATGGCTCAGGTGATATAACCCTGTCACGTGCACTGATATAGCCCTGTCACGTGCACTGATATAGCCCTGTTTCGTTCACTGATATAGCCCGCTATGACGTTCTCGAATACCGTGCGTGCTCTCTGCACGTACAACGTCATCGCGTACATTTGCTAGGTATTTTCTGTAAAGCCTTTTGAAAAGATACGAGAAAGTACCGGTAGCTCGACCTTAAGTAGACGACATTAAGTACATTAAACGAGAACAGCTTTACAACACTGTCTTCGATTTTAGACATTATTTAAGTTGACCTTCAACTTCATGTAGCATTGCGATGAAGCAATAAATATAACCGTGAAGATTCATGGCAAGTCTCGATCGACACTTGACTTGACTGCAGAAAGCAAAATTTCGAAAACAAAAATGTTTTGTTCGGTGTAATAAAATTATTAACACATGCCAGCACGGGCAAGATCACGATTTGCTGCCTGCCCTCGGGCTGGTGTTGATGATAGTAATATTGATGATACCCTCGCCATCGACTCGGGCATCATCACTATTACCGTCATTAGCACCATCCCCTGGGTGGGCAACAAATTTTGATCTTGCCCTTGCTAGCGTGTGTTATTATTTAATTACGACAATATTTTGTTAGATTACACAACAGCATTCTTGTTCTCCTCCCTACAGCATGTTGAACTGTCTAGTATTTAGCTTGCCAACACAGCCTGTGTACGTGTCTGTGCGTATGACTTTCAATCTTAACTCCTATTCGATTATCATCAATAATTTGATATACAAGCTTTGTTGACAAAGAGAATATTGTGTGTTTCAGCATGTGTAAGAAGATATGAAGAACTAAATTGTATACATTTCATCATTATATTAAAATATCATCCGTTGCAGCTTCTCCCCATACTGTAAAGTGAAGTGTTCAAGGATAGAACACCAATTAAACGCCTTTTTGTAACACTTTTGAACGCGTCTAGACGTTCAGAAATTTAACACTACGTGTTCAACCAACGTTCAATTTTTGAACACACGTGTGCAGATTTTGAACACAATTTGTTCATCAGACATTATATTGAACACATGGTGTTCCATATCTGAACACACGTTGCACATGAAATGTGTTCAAAAAATTGAACGCATTTACGCGTTCAAAGGGCTGTAACACTTTTTGAACGCATGGACGCGTTCAACAATAAGTGTGTTAAAGGATTGAACACATGATATGCACTTGTTGAACACATTAACTTTTGCGTTCAGGGGTTGTTCAAGCCTGGAAATAACATAATGGACCACTGATATTCTGTAAAAGTATTTTATTCTAAAAATACACAAAAATTAGTTGAGTAAAATACAATCATTTAGTGTAAAATGGGAAAATAAACATGGCCACTTTGTAAAGTTTGTCAGAGGAAAACACCAACGGTGTAAACACCTTCCTATCAAAACATAAACAAAATAAAGTTTTTATAAACACTGTCGATCGTTTTCAAAATATATGAACAAAGTAATGACAAAACAGGTTTAACTTCAATATTGTGGATTACGTTATATGTTCATACTTTAAAAACGTACAAAAATATCTGTTTTAAAAAAGCTCAAAATTTGGCTTACTTATTGTGTTGAAAACACGCATTCGTATGAAATGTTTACTCCGTTTTTGTAAGATGGTTTGAGACATTTCCTCTTGTTTAGACAATTGTAAACTTGGAAAAAAGTGAGTCAAGGCTTCTTTGATGCACATGGTATATAGTTGTCAACACTAAAGTAAACACAACATGTCGAGTTGTCACAAAGTGTCACAGTAAAGCACAACAGGCAGAAAGTGAGTAAAGGGGTCCTTGGCAGTGTAAAGCCTATTTCCTTGTCCAACAAAGTCCTTCATGATCGAAAAGGTTTGTTTGTTTGTAATATCGTTAAATAAACCCAGAAATAAATCAGTGACATTTCAAAACTCTACCTTTCAGAAATTAAAAACACATAAACTAATTTTGACTTCGTTTCAAAAGTTTTGTTCTGTGTGTCAATAAGACTTTGCTGTTGAACCTGGAAATTTCTGTCCTTACGAAAATTCACTTGTAGAAGGAAACTGCAGTCTGGCACCAATGGCAACAACCTAAATGTTAGCCATTTCAACACCAATATAGCAATACAACAAGCGACTTAGATGTCGAATGAGCTCGCAGTGTTATGTAAAGGATCTCTGACGGCTCACTTCGGGATGGCCTCACCAAAAATGGGAAAATAGCTGCAAAAATACACAATTGAAGATTTCACCATGATTTGGACATATCAAATTGAGATCATCCCAAAAAACATGTGTAGCAAAAATATCAAAGCTATCAGACGGGTACGTTTTAAGATACAAACTTTTTACCAAGAATGGTAAAAATTGGCCCAAAAACAAAAACTTGCAGATTTCATTATAACTTGAATATATCACATTCTCTTAATTTCCTATGTCTTAAAAATGTCTGAAATGTCTTTTATGTCTCAAAAATACAAATTTGCATATTTCTGCATAATTTGAACAATCTGAAAAAGCTATCCGCAGAGACTTATGTCAAAAATATCAAAGCTGTTCATTAAGTAGTTTTGAAGAAGATTTTTAAAGATTTTTTGACCAAAAACGAAAATAATTGCCATGAAAAATAAAGATTTGAATATTTCATCACAACTAGCACAAATTTTACGAAGGTCATTCTTAGGGACATGTTTACCAAATATTGAAGACGTCGAACCACCATAAGAGAAGAAGATTTTTGCCACAAAATAGCAAAATTCGCCGCAAAAATACAAATTTGCGTATTTCACCATAACTTGAGCATGGCAGGCAATAATCCATGCAAATACAGTATGTATTATTGGGTTTTCATGCAGTGATATTCTATATGTGAAAGGCTTGAACAAGAAGGATACCCCGACCTCTACGCCACAGCTCCAATATCGTCTTGATAAACAAGGTTGAAGGCCTTCCCATGGTTCTTTTTTCTCTTTGCCCTCTCCACGCCCTTGACGTCTTTAATATCTGAGAGAGATAAATTCTGTGGATCTGTACATGTCTCCATGCTGGCGCCTATTTAATATGGAAACAGAATATCTTTTACTGCATCATTTTACAGTAATTGCTGGGTGTATTACGTCCAGCAAGATAATTCGCTTGAGGGTAATCATGCTGATATATGTCTTGGTACAGTCCTACCTCAATTTTTTGAATATCAGTGCTTTTCTTACAGCAACTCCTACCAGACTCTCTTCGATGCCTTGAGAAAAACATCTGCCTGTGGTTTATCAAACTCGTTTTCGATGTTTAACTGATGCAATGACGTAAAAGTGCCCTGTTAGAGATAAATGTCAGGTTTTTTTTGTCCTTTCATTCATACCCGTGAGAGTTGGAGGGGTCTTTATCTATTGGTTTCAACCCAATCAGTTTCCTCTCTATCGTAAAGCACAACTACAGCGCCCTTAGAACTGTAACTACAATACCAGGTGCCACTGCTTATAATATATGTAGCCCCTTGTCCGATTTTATAATTGTTTAGTCTTAAGTCAGTTTCAGGTGAAGGGGTATTCTTGTGAGATGCGGGAAAGGATATACGCACACACGTTCAAAAATCATGCAGCAATTTATGCTGAAGTCATAAACGACGATGTAAGGCAAATCTAGGCTCTTGTGGCACATCCTACATTGTGGTACCAAGAAGGTCCGGCAGGTTTGTTTGGATATCGTACGGCACAAGCATTTGGATTGTGCTGCTGGAAGTGGAGGTGAAAGGGATTGTTTCGCCAGGAGTCTGCCTGGTTTCTATTGAGTCAGCGACCTCGGACAGGTTTGTAAAAGCAGTCTGATGGCTATACTGCTTGACAGCGATAGGATCGAGGACAAATGACTTGCCAGGATGCTTGTATTGAAAGACGAGGTCTTTGTTGTTGTTTCTCAGTGTCTTATCGAGCGTCCAACACTGATATTTCTTATGTAATCAAGCTCGACGTATGTATCTGTATATGTAAATAGCAAAATGATCATCTGGGTTATTAATAAGTACAAGGCAACTGGGGCAGTCCGTCATGACCCAGCATCTATATAACAAGGTTCACCAGTATCCAGCTACAGTGCTGCATGCTGTACAATGCTTGCACAAAATGACAGAAGAGAACAAAACCATCTGCTATCGCTTTTCAACTGGGCATGGCAAAATGACAGTGCGACCTGGCAACTACAACATGGACACTAAAACGAGCACATTGGGCTGCAAGGCAAGATCACCTTCAAAAAATAAAGCTAACAGGCAAAGTCTACCTAGATCTTTCCAAAGAATTGAAGATCGACTTTAGCACAAACAAGAGCTTCACACCCCTGCTTTGTTTCAAAAATATGATTTAGGACAAAGGCAGAGAGAGCTACTGGAGGCTGGATGTCATCAATGTCAACGAGTATATGATCCACTGCAACGTAGTTGAATGGGCCAACAATTACTCAGCGAGGCTGACCTTCACTGCAGGACTGTGGGCGGACGGGCGCACTTCTCGAGAAATTATGGAAGTACACCAAAGAAATCAGCAAAAACGTGGTCAATGACATTAGCAACCCCCTCACGCTGGCCATGAAATGGGGTGGCAGCTTTAGCAATATCAAGCAATTCGATCAGGATGGCAAACTTGTCGACTTCAATGATTTTTCTTGCACATTTTGTCTTGAGTTGGTTTAGCATGGTGACCCAGAGCAATGCAGTGCCAAGCAGTGCTAAAGGTAGATATATTATGACCCAGCAGAAGATTTTCACTTTATTCAAAAGGGAAGCTGCAGCAGGTCCTCAGCCCCATACGGTCTTGTCAGGGTGACTAAGCCTGATGACTAGTTTTCCATGCTCCTGCTCCTTCAGCTTGCCGAGCAGGCGCTTCAACTCTTTTTTTGTCCAGCTCCATACCGTATTTTTGATGATGCTCTCACTGTGTGTCTTGTCCGGAGTGTAGAAAAACATTGTTATCCAAATGTTTCCTCTAAATCCCTTGCTGATGCTGATTTATTGCTTTGTAAGGGTCCAAACACACTGAGGTTGTCGTGCCTGGCGCTGAACCCAGGTTCACTAGCTCAGTGCAGTCATCTAAAACAATCAGCGTCTGCATTCCTGCGTATGCTTTGTGGGCCGTCTTTAGCCACTCATTTACGCCTGTGCAGGAGACCAGGAGAATGATGACATCATCGTCTGTGAAAAGGAACCTCTTGTCGTAGGCTTTGTTGTTCAGGTAAATTGGGGCACAAGAAAATGATGTACTCAAACTTCAGACAATAAGGTACTGCCATCAGGTACTCTGACTTGCAACCAGTGGGCCACGTTACGATCATATTGAAGGGTGGCTCTACCCAAAAACAACTATCAATCTCTTTTCCGCTCACCGCAAGCTGCGCTTACATATACTAAGAAGATGATACCGCTGTGACAGTTTAGTTCCAATGAAACCTGCATGTCTGACAGCATGTACACTGGCAAAAGCAGCCAGTTGTCGCGATTTGCTAAGGCTGTGTGTTGTCAGCGGACTTCCAAGTACACTGATCCTTTGTGTTCTTCACTCTCAGGCCATTGCATAGGAACATTTCATGCTGATGCTTGTCAAGTCCACGAACAGGCAGAATTTGTTCTCCCAGAAACTGAGCTAACGTATTAGGAGGTCCTGGCCTCTGTCCAGAAATTCAGCGGGAGAATTCACTTGGCATAGACTTTGTTTGCAATCCCTGATCCCTCGATCATCACACTAACTCTTTCAAGGTCTTGATTCAGAACAGCTCACTATCTAGCTGTGCTTGCGCCATTGTTTTTGTGCACAGAATGAACAGCCCTTTCATACTTTGACGAGGGATGTTGACATTGACATTGATATTCTCATTGATAATTAGGTCACTTTCTAAGAACGAGATCGTACAAAAATGGTGGTCATACTCTTACAAAAAGCTGTGGCCGCAGTTATAGTAGCCAGCGAAGTCTCAAGCCAAGCCCTCGTCTTAGATAGTTTTGTACTATATCTGGATATCCATCGGTGAGTACGCCCAAACAGCGGTGTCTTCAGAGACTATAAGTTGAGCAAACAGCACTAGGATAGTTTCCCATTCAATGTGTTGCCAAGCAGTGGCGTAAGAGGCATAATGGGCACTCGTGAGTGAGTGATAGAGTTTGATGGCATGCTTCTTCTTCATGCTTCTTCTGATAAACGCCTTACAAGCGGTCGTCTCATCTTCTTGGTTTCTGACATTGCCAGAACCCCTTCTCAGCTTTCTCAGGTTTAGGGCCCGGATGCCAAAGAGGGTCATATTCTTTCTGGCTTTCTCATGTCCATAAACATCTTAGTATGTCTCGATTGCATTATATTGCCACAAATTGAGCAGGATCTTGCCTTTAAATTTAAGAACCAGCTGGCTGACTATGTTTTGTGCACATTCTGCACGACGATGTTGTTTGCATGGCCTTTCATCCACGTGTTAAACACCAGATTGAAACACCAGATTCCAATTTAGCGTGTCAGGTGTACAGTGTCTCGCCCGTCGACGCTTGGCTGGAACTATGAGTGACCACATGATGATTCTTCACTGCTTTTGTTCCTTGCAGAATCTTGTGGCTATAAGCAGGGGTCAGAGATTTGTTGTACCGCATGTTCGCATATATTAATATGATAAAATGGCCGACGAAAATGTCGAATTATCAGGACTTGTATGATTATGATCCAAACGAGACATTGGAGGAAGAGACTGCTTTTAGGGGTTGCCAATACTGAGGCTACTCCTGTGGTAGACAGACTGACAAAACAGCGAGTAAATTTCGATTAACAGGAAGTTGACGCCAATGCCAATGCTGAGCAATGCAAGGGTAAGAAATTGAGAACTTTTATAAGAGAACTTGAGGCTGACATACCACTAAAGAATACAAGGGACAGAACAGAATTTATCAGCAATGTTCTGGGAGAGGTCTCAGAGGGAGAGGCCCCAGATGTCCACGATGTCTCACTTTACATCCTATCCTTTATTCCCCACGAAAGGAAACTCCTCAATTTCAAAGCAGAAGCCCGTAGATTCACCTCTGATAACATTGGCCATCTACGAGATCACCTGAGTGAACCTCAAAGAGGACGCCAGCAGCAAAACAGAAAAGATACAAGCAATCCAGGACAGACTTGCTGAATGGAATGGCCTCACTCCAAAATATATGGTTTACAAAGATAAGCGAGCCCTTGCAAATAAAACTGGTGGAGCTGTACGCAGAGAAATGGTGTTCACCATTGGGCCACCGTTCCTTCTCTAAATAGTATTGTTGGAGCCATTCTTTCATGAACTTTTCATTGCTAGCCATGGAGCCACTCGATGTGGTCTTCCAGTTTTGCTAGTTGCACTTTAAGCTTAGGCAGCAACTCTGTTGTTCACCTATGTGCACAGATCCAGACCTTGGGCTAAAAACGAAGTTGACAGAGCTTTCCAAATGGAATGATTGGAGTACTACTAATTGACACAGGACTGGCGACCAAAGCACTTGCTCTTTGACAACAAAAAGCAAGCATTCAACGAGATTTCAAAGGCGGTTGCCTGCGTCATGGTCCCATAGATATGTATACGAGGTGGCCAAAGGAGTGGTCAAACAATTGGGCCTGTGGCTGAAGAGACTGGCTGCAAAAATTACAATAATTTATTATAGAACCATGGTGCATGTCTCGGTCTGACTGACGCCACCAAGCTTGCCACTGTTGGCGCAAAACCTCCCCCATTTTTTCATAATAGCATGTCATTTTTCGCCTCACATACGTCGAGTACGCGTACAGAGAGTTAAGTCCGCCTCAAACGTTATGTTTAAAATTTCGCTAAATATTCATGATGCAAACCTGAATATAAATGAAAGATTTGCAGATTCGATTTACTTATAATTTACGTACGTTGCCCTCTCTGTTATGATATTTGGCAATACTTTCATGGAAGAATTATGAACATTCCTATGTGATATTTATTCACATGCAAAGATAGATGAAAACACAGTCGACTGCCAAAGATCATAAACTCGTCATTAAAAAAAAATACGACATACTTTTAAGTCAACATTCATGAGACCTGTCATCTTCAATACTGTAAGACATTACATCGAAATAAACAAGTTAAACTAACGGATGTATTTTTCATTTTACATCTGGGTGAATAACCTCGATTTCTCATTGAAAGCAATGGCGTCTAATGCACCTAACAGACTGCTAACTTCTCCAAGAAGCAAATTGTCAATTATGAACGACTGATGGTGAAAAGCTGTGTGATGATCCGTTGATTGACATAAAAATCATTTTTTTTAGATTTTGAATTTTTTCATTAAGCTTGTCGTATTTGCAAATTTATTTTTGCCGATCACTGAAATATACCATTACCGTCAATAAAACGACTATCGGACGGCGTCACATATGCAGAACAAGGCTCTATAATTGACGCATTTTAATCAATAAGTGTATCTTAAGTTGAACAGACCAAATGCATGATAAGAGAGCGCTGCACAAACAAAGCATATTTCCCTCAAAAAGACTTTCTTGCAAAATTTCATTATATTTTGATTAATTTGTTACCCTAAGAATAAAATATTGGTTGGGTTTACCTTTAAGCTTGTCAAGCAGTCATAAATTGCGTGATAGAGGTGTTAATTCATGCAATGCATGCAACTCACCCTATTTCCTTGCTACTTTCGTCTCCTAATTTCAAGATTACCAAAGAATTTAAGTCCATTCTGGCTGGGTAAAATTTCTTAAATTTTCACACTATTTTCTTTAAATACCATGTAACAAAAACGACTTCTTTGTTTGGCAATAAAGATCTTACATTTTGAATAAGAGGCATTGAACCTTTGCTAATCATATTTTTATCACATTTTGAGTGTCAGTCTTTCAATCCATGCTATTTTAGAATGAGGATCGATAATGGAAAATACGATAGTCGTTTTTTTTCTACATTTACGCTTTTTACAAATGACATGTTCCATTTCAGATAATGGTATACATTTTTGGACTTAAAACACTGCATAAAAACCCTATAATAAACTTACTGTATTAACATGGATTATTGCCTGTATTTTGCTGAAGAGTGCATATACTGCTGAATACAGTCAAGTATCCATTCTTTTGTATTCAGCAAGCCTGTATTCATATGGATTCATGTGAATTCACGTGTATTACACTATAATACAGGCAACTCATTAATGTGAATTTATCTGAATTATTGGGTTTGCATGCAGTGAAAACTTGTATCATGAATTCCAAAAGCTTGAGGTTTTTAACACAAAATATACACCCCCTTCATCCTTCAAGTAATTATTGCTCTCATAGTAAACTTTGCATTCTCTGATATTTTAAAATATAGAGTACCAGGGGGGTTTCATTGTCATCTTAGATGTCAACAATCCTTTGAAAAAACTGTGTTGGAAACATTCAGCTTTATCTTAAGTTGTTGTTCTTTATACCAAGTTTCTGAGACCATGAATGATGAAAATTGCAGTAAATTCGAACAAAGACGACATAGAACGGAGGCGAACGGGCGGAGTCTCCAATTTAATCGCGAAGTACACGTTATCGATCGATATTTTTATCAGAAATT
This sequence comes from Ptychodera flava, assembly GCF_041260155.1. Taxonomy (NCBI): domain Eukaryota; kingdom Metazoa; phylum Hemichordata; class Enteropneusta; family Ptychoderidae; genus Ptychodera; species Ptychodera flava. The sequence continues at coordinate 50,846 of NW_027248399.1, forward strand.
AATACAATTTTGTGCTGCTCACTCGCATGTCGTTGCTAGCTCAACTTGGCCAGGGTGCGCCAAAATATGTTGAAACATAAAAGCACACCAAAACTGGAAAAAAAAACTTTAGACGATTCAATTGAGTACAAAAGCCAACAGATACTTTGATGTTATTGTAAATCAATATGTATGGTTATTGTGGAAATATTAATGACGTGAACTGAACTCATATGCGGCACGCGAGCAGATTTCTATTGGCATTCAACTGTAAATAAATTGACACAATATTTGCTGTGGTCACTAGCAACCGAACAAAAGTACTGTCAGATAGAAAATATGTCTATGGAAAATGAAATACTTATGTATACTTTCGTCCTGCAGTCGGCTGATTATGTTCAAAGATTAGCTACTGTTTACCGGTGCAGTAACAAGTTAGTTGGCCAAATCAATATTAGGCTGAATATCACAAATGGCATGGTCATCAGCGGCGAGCTGGCTGCTGTCATCCCTGCCCTATAGGCTGCCATTAGGATAGTAACCCTTTCTGGTTATCCAGAAAAATACTGGGGTGGCCAGGAAAATAAGAAAAGATACAAACTGGTCTACATCCGGTACAAGCAGCTGCTCAAAGAAATAAGAGAGAGTTGCATGCCTAGCCATCTAGCATCCCCACTACCTAGGGTCGGCTGTTATCAAGGAAGTCTTCTCAAAGGCGCCCAAGATTCAGAAAAGAGAGAAATTTACCCCACCTCTGAAAAGGTATAAGCTGAAGTACTGGCTCAACGGTTATGCTGAGGAAGAGTAGCCCATGTCCGCATTGGAGGAAAATACAGTTACGATAAACTGGCAGGTTGGCTGGCTACCGAAACAGTTTCAAGTTCAACAAGGATCTACACCCACTTATCCCTGCAGTAGATGAGGCACAGGCAGAACTTGTGGGTGATCTCAAACCAATATACTGACGGGTCTCGGTGGTCACCCACCCCAGAGACATATTAAAGAACAATATTATTGCCCACATGTAAAGGGGCAAAGGCTTGGCTGTTACCTCTCACATTCTGTATTGGTCCTACCAGTTAAACTTTGTGTTTGGTACGCCACGACTAGTTGGGGCGTAACTTTCCAAGACAACTTGTTGGCATCCACCTTGCACCCCCAGATTTGATCTCTTCTCCGTTTCAATGTGTATTTTACCACCAGGCGCATTCTCCATTAGATGGGATTACACTGCCTGTGATGGCGCTTTCACGGTTTGGAACAGCCCCTACAACAAGGTTAGTTATAAAACCCTCAGCCCGGAGTTTGGCAGCAGTGGCAAAGAAGACTTCAGGTACAACAGCAGCACCTTGCTGAGCAAAGGTGCAAAGTTCAATGGCAAGAAGCTTTCCATAAGTCCTGACAGCAAATATTTCTACGCTAAAGTCATGTTCGGCCGGAAACACAAACATATGAGGCAAGAGGACCCACCACTATCATTTCATTTTTAAAAAATTGGACAGAAGGACAGTACAACTGGTTTGTCTCTGCCGGGGATGGAGGAGGATCCCTGCAGTCGATTGATGCACAAAAGGGCGGCCAGACTAGAAAACTGCATTCTTGGGGCCCTAGCCAGCATTAGGAGCACCATCATTGGCGGGACAGGAGGCGCAGAACAAGCAATGGAACTCGCAGGAAGTCACCAGCTACCTGGCTCTGCTGCTTATACCAAGCAAGATGCTGATAATCACTGGAAGCATTGTAGTTTACAACAACAAGCTAAAGTACGCCAGCCACAGTCAAAATGGCTTTGAGTTATAATGATAGCATCAATGCCAAAGTCAAGCAAAATGTGGCCTACAAGATGGAAGGGCCCGCTGCCAAGACAGACAGGCTCACAGGTGACAAGCTTCCTGTAGGGGAAGCCCCATTCTCCCACCATCCCAACCTCCTGTCCCTACACAAGGGGTTGCATTCTGCAACCCCACAATGGAGCCCAATGCTAAATAGGAAGCAAAAAAAAGACTGGAGTTTTTGGCCATCGCAGTAGCCCTTGGAGGGTATAGCGTTATTTCCCTTAAGATGCCTCCGCCATTATATTAGGCGATAAACAAAGACAGGTTCATTGCATCCTTTGAGTGCATACTGATGGAGTATGAGAAATCAAACAAGTTATTAATAGCGTGCTTGCTCAAAGGCGGCATATACATGGGCCAAGGAGTGTTGCCCACCAGTGTTCTCCTTGGCTATATCCAAGCTGTGGCGCTTACGTCTTCAGCCTTTGTTTTTCTAGTAGGCATGCCCACAGCGGCCCTTGAATTCTCCAACCCATAAAACTCACGGATAGGAGAAACACAAGGTGTGCCTAAAATGCTATAGATTCATGCACTCCAATTTAGCAGCACGTTTTTGCATAGACCCACTTGTTAATTGCCAATACAAAGTTTGTCGTAAGAGGCATCAGTACAAGCTATAGAAATGGACCCCTTCATGGCAGTGGCCCTACTGGTGCCAAGATTCCTTATCGAATTCTTCAGGTACAACTACTGCCACACAATAATATCTGTGCAAAGGATAGAAGTGATGGTCGAGAACTTGCTGGATATGTTGAAGTAAGCAGGCTTCCAACAGGTCTCCCTTCCTCCTCTGGAGGGAAAGAGGGGACCCCTAGAAAAGAAAAGGCAGCATCTGCTGTGTGTAATTGCTGCTGGCCAGAGCAATGATTCACTTGGCAGGCCTTTCAACCTAGAAGACGTCGAGAAAATGAAGCCTGAGCTCATCGGCAAACACTTCAACATCGATCAGACAGCGTTTTAATGCCTATATGAGCGGAGAACATCGTCAAGAACCTCGTTTTTTTTTCCGTTGGCTGCTGATCGACAGTACAAAGGGGCTTTGAAGGATATGAACACCTAATTCTTTGTCAGGAGTGAGACGATTAAGCTGGGAGCCTTGGCTTACACTTGGGGACTCTCTCTCACTGTTGTAAGTGCACAGCTGATCATGGCCAATGACATCAACAAACTCGTCGATATAAAACAAGTGGCCAAAATAATAAGAAAGTAGAATCAGTGAACTAACAACGAACATTGAGATCAACTTGAACCAAAAGCAAGGAAAAGCAGATAAAACGACCAACAGGGTGGTGTGGCTCTTCACGGAGAGTGGTCCTGATGCACCGAGGCCGCATGCTCTCAGCCTTGGAACAACCCATTGTTACATTCTCCTAGGGGCGGTTTGGATTGCTTTGACAGTTCTTAGCTTGTACTGTGCAAAACATAAGCAAACTTGTCCTCCAGCCAGCCTGCTAGCCGTGGCATAGGCAGCGACCCACAGGGGCTTTCCTCCTCCTTGTCTTCCTCTTGCTCCTGCCCTGTGGCATTCTCTTTAAGAATAAAGTAATTTATAAACGCCCCTTTCAATTTCTATATTTACTTCTTTATGTCATTATGAACACCATGACCTTAGTCACTATTTTGCATGAAGGGGCTTTGCTAGCATGGCGGACAATTGTCTACTTAAAGGGCAGTGGCTGTTCCAATAAAAGACGCGCTTCAGCAGAAAAAAAAAGCATTCCAAAAGACCCCACCCTTTGAGTGTATAACATGGCAGTGGCAATTGGATTGAGGCAATGCTAAACATGACAAGATGTACATGTAGCAACGTGCTGTTTAGAAACTGTCTGGGGCAAGTCACTTGCTGCTTGACTTGCCGCCGACTTTCTGTTTCACTTGCCATATTCCTCAACGTCTCCCAAGAGCAAGACACGACAGTCAGTTGTGTGTGAGATGAACTCACATGCTGCTGACTTGCTGCCATCTTGTTTTTTGACTAGCCATATTTCTCTATGTCTCTCAAGAGCAAGACACCTGCAAATGGTCGTTTGAGATGGTCCGGTCATTGTGCGGGAGTAGCCACAGACCCTTGACAGCAAGTTTACCTGCTTGAATATCCTGCAATTAAGTCTCCACGTGGCCGGCGGTAAGCAGACAACAGAGTTGTCTAAAATCTACTCCAGCCCCCACAGTTAATGGAAAGGGTGTGCTGCCATCAAGAAGCTGGCTTCAGCCAATAATGTCCCTGAAGATGTTGACCAGGCTTAGTTACTTCCGCAAGCCGCCTTGCTGATCGATTTGCCAGCTTCACGACACATCCCTTGGCTAAAATCAACATTGATGTGACAAGCAAGGTCCACAAGCCAACGCAACCTCCTGTTTCTGCAGCATAATAAGGTGGACAAGCGTACTTGCAAATATGCTCTTACAGTCGTTGATGTTGCTTCCCGCTTCAAGGCCGCTCATCACTGACCACTAAAGAGGTCGATTTGACCCTCTCACATCTTTAAACACGGCTCCTAATTAAAGTGGCCCAAACTGCTTTGGATCCACCCTGGGAATGGATTTATGAACGCTATGACTCAACTGCTTGCAAAGCATGATGCCTCGTTCCAGCGTGGGTGCATGAACGTCCAGGGGACCAAGGGATCTTAGAAAGGTTCAATCAGACTTGGCTGGGCAGTATGTTAAGAGAAGCAGGTTCCTTTTGGAGTATGGTCGTCCTCGTTGGTAGCAAACCTGCCCATAGTCACTGTAGCCTTGATATTGGAAGCCATGAAGCTGACCGCTGAAAAACCTTCTGAGACCACAAAGGTCAAAACAGTGACCAAAACCCTTCTGTTTTTAACACTCTCCCGTTGGAGGTTCAGAGATTTGCCATCATCACCTGTACCTGCCTGGTGAGCTGGAGGGTGGTGGTCACCGGGTGACAGATCCCATCTGGTCTTTCACCATTCACCGGTTTGGGCACTTGGTGACCTAGCCTGACGAGCCTGTGCTGTACTATGTGTACTGCAGAATAAACCCCCAAGGGGGGTTTGTCTGTAAGGAACTTCTAGTAGTGCACCCTGACTCCCAAATGCTGATTGATGGGGTCCTCAGGTATTGACAGCTGCTGCCCTCCTGTTTCTGTTACACTCCCGAGGCTCCCTTAGAGAGCTAAGCCGAGCATGTGAACACCCTGCATGAACAAAATTTACGCTAAGCTGAGCATGACAACGTCCTACATGAGCAAAATTTATGCTAAGCTGAGTATGTGATCACCCTACATGACCAAAAACGTGCTGCATTGTGGGTATTTTCAAGATGGCAGCCGCCATGACAGCCTACACTGAAAGCTCTGGTAAGTACATATTCTGGTTGATTATACAGTTTAGAAGCATTATTTGGGAAAAATAAAAACATCAGAGTATGCAGCAGTGTTTAAAGTGTCCATGCACATAGTTCATTACATAACAGAAGCTCAAAATACGAAGATTACTTCAACTCAAATTTGCTCTGTTGGTGATTGACTGCTAACAGTGTGCTGTAACTGTGTACGTGAGACTGAAGCACTAAATGTGCATGTTTTTGAGTGTTTCTGTGGGTCACGTATAGATTGTGGCTTCCATATGTTATAACTACCTCGCCTAGCATGTAAGATATATATCTTGAAAATCGGATTTAAAAATCTATATAAAAAATCATTTTTATTTTTCCAATGTTTGTATGGATTATGTTAGTTTTAGAAATGAAGGGATTCTGACATTCCAGTTAAGGTAGTATGCACCTCGAAAGTGAAAGACTTCGACTTTGCTTTAAATTTCCTAATAAGCAATCTATCAATCATTCTCTTTGAAAATCAAGATTAAAATAGGAGGTCACTCTGCAAATTTTGGTACTTGAGAAACAAATTACCCAAGATTTACCTATATTAGAAATCCAAATGGCCGCCATCCCTGTGTTAACTCTATGGAGAAAAATAAAAATTTTCGAATTACGAAAATCTAAGCTGGCCAAAAGTCAAGCAAAATGTGGCCTACAAGATGGAAGGGCCCGCTGCCAAGAGCTTTAAAATGAACCCCCACATGTAGTATATCAGAAGAGAAGTGTAAAAGTTGAGAGTCCGAATGTCTGTCCTGGAGGCGCGTTCTACCTTAATGCAATCTTATGTCTAAATTTTGTAACAAAAGACGGTTTTGCACGTAATTCTACAAGTTCTCGCTCAATAAGGCATGTGGAAGCACTTGTTATGCTATAGATATAAAAGAAGAACAAAATAATGCAGGAAAAGAATGTTTGTTTTTTTACATCAGCTGTACATTCACAGCGATTGGAAATTTGCAGTTCAACCGACTTCGGCATTGAGTCATCAGTTTGTGTTTACATCTTCATTAGTTTCATTTGTTCCATGTTTATGTCATAAAGGTGAATTGTTTTACAACTTACAGCTGGCAATAATACTGTTAAAAAGGTGAAAATTTATCTCACAAGAATTGAGAAGGTTACCATCATTGTGACATACTGCCAGTGACTCTGTTTAAGGGACAATAGCTGTAACTTTTGATGATTATCTGATGTTTAGTCTCTGTATTGATTTCAGTATATTGTTCACTGTCTATCACATCTTATAATGTCAAGCTTATAAGCGTAGCCTGGGCAAGTGCAATGGTCATTGTTAATTACTGAAAATGACTTTCGGTCAAGACTAAAATTTAAATGTCAACACTATAAATGCACCGTTACACATTACACACTATTAAGAAGCTGAATAAGGGGTATTTGAACATACGTTAGGGAGTTGAACAAGAAACTGGAGTAAACACACGGAGAAACAATACTGAAAGAATCATCAAGGTTGCAGCTACTGCCCTTTTAATATTTAATACAGAGACTCATTGTATGAAAGGGGCTTTGTGTCCTGTATATATGGTAAACACCATGAGAAAGTGGTTTTCATAATTACTATTTGTTTTTCATTCCAACACCCTTACCACCATGCGATAGACCGGTTCAATTACTTTCTTGATAGATATTAGTTCTTTGAAGAAATGGGGTGTATTTATCTTCATAGAGTAAAAACCAATATGGTCGTGTTTTTATCATTCTTTAGCACCATAGTCTGCTTCGGTCAGTGAATTGTTTGGCACATTTACGGAGCAATGTTCTTTCAAGAAAAGGGCTAGACTGCTGTTACATAAAAGTTCTGCATTACTATTGTTTTTATTTATTTTATATTATTTAGTTTTAATAACATGATTTCATTGACTTTAATACAAGAAATAAATATTTTTGAATAAATAACTTAAAATAATAAATCTTTTCCATAAAATAATATAAGTTTCTGGTATTCTATAATGCTGGTAAGGAAGTGAAAGTCATAAGTTTTGACATGAATTTCATTTCATCCTAAATGTACCTATTTTAGTATCACCTTGGATCTCTTAACGTTACCCAAGTTTAGCATTTCGCATTACTGTTCCCAACCTGGTACTGGATATTAAACCCACCTTGGACATCATGCAACTGGCTTACCCTGGAAGTCAATTAGAGAATATGATCCACTGTTGATTGGATTAATGATTGTAGTGCAGGCCGGGGCTGCAAATTACTTAATATGTTTATCAGAGTTACACCTCACTGATCAAATTTTTACTGTTATATACAATGAGTTGAAATACATTAACTGTTGTTGACTTCCATGGCAAGCCCCGTTGCATTATCTCCTCAGTATGCTTTCACTGGTATTAGGTTGTGAACTATAATGCAAAATGCTAGACTCTGTGTTTGACAACATGAAAAGACTGAAGACGACAACATCAAAAGACGGAGGATAGATACTTGCTTAATGTGTAACACACTGTACACAAAGTTTATTTACAAGCTTTATTCTAAATTTTTCACAATTTACAAGCTTTGCCATTGTTTGACCAGTGTGTAAAACTATCTGTGTCGATTAACCCAGGGTCTTCAACTACTAATACAGCATACATGTATTAGTAACAAACGAAAACAACACTGGTTCATCAATTACAGTAAAGTAATAAAAGAAACGTGACAAGTCAAAGACTGCATCTTCCTACATGTAAATTGCATGTGGTGAAAAACCCCATATCGAGCCATACTAGCTATTCTGATGTTATTTTTTTCTATTTTTTTCCAAGTCTAATCAACAAATTACATTGAGTCTGTGGTAATGTCAAAGACCCTGTGTCAAAACTGTCATCCCTCCCTTTGCCTGCTCATCTAAGTGAGACATCGCAACTGATTTGTGTCTTGCTCATCTTCTGTTTTGCCTTCAAAGAAGTGGTTCTGGAAAACAAAAGAGAAGCTGTCCTCAGATTAATGTTTTAATGTAGGTGATATATGCCAAGTTCAGCTTTAGATTGTTGTGAAGTATTTGCAGTACAAATTTGATTAATTTCTGCTAAAAGATAGTTAAATCACAACTGCTAGCCATGGTTACCTGACATGTACTTAATTTAAAATTCGGAACCCTCTGGAAAACACAAGAGCACAGAAGGTAAAAGAGAAAATGCCACAGACAATAACAGGGTATCCAGATCTGAACCTTCATACAGTATGCATGAAAAGGTAATAATTTAATTTTGATTAAAAAGTCGACAAGTTTCACAGTTTCGAATAGATGGGCAGTGGAATTCTAAATTTTCTTTGCGCGATAAGGTGATGATCTCTGATCTATAGCAGTTCTTAACATACGTGGGTGAAGGCACAACGATATTTTTATCTAATATAGCTTACACATATTTGGTGTATACGAGGGACTGCAGATGTTGTAGCTATTACAATTGAGTTGCTGACTAGTGCAACTGTCAGAGTTACATCAGTTGCCTGACACTTGAATACTGCTGACAATAATGAGTGGTATTGTTGTTCCTTTCCAAATGTCTGTGTTTAAGGTACTGTCAATATATATATATATATATATATATATATATATATATATATATATATATATATGTCAATATATATTAAATTGTTGTGTTCAAACCTTCTTTTAATTGATCTCTCTTTCTCTGCTAAAAAGTGAAGCTCACATAAACATGCATATCATATATGCAAAACAAATAGAGAAGCATTGATATTTTGAAGACTTCTTCAGCAATCTTTACCTTGAATGAAAAGTGGCGCATTTTAAAATCATCTAAATGTATATGGAGGGCACAATCTGACTGTGCACTGTGCATTCAAGCATCTATGAACATAGTTCATTACATCTTAGATGCTCAAAATAAAAAGATTACTTCAACACTAAAACTCCACGTAGGTGAATAACTGTAGCGGTAAACTGCCACACATTCCGAGAGTTCAAAAGACTACATCCATTGCTTCAGAGGCAGTCCACGTAGCTCAAACCACAAGGATTCCTTCAAACATGTAGGTCCCTGAGGGACCATGCTTCAACACTAAAACTTTCACTGGGTGAATGACTGCAGCTGTAAAGTTACACGCATGTGTGCTCTACATGTATGAGACAGTTCTTGCAGTACACTGCTAAAAGGCAATGCATGTGTAGTCTCTCATGCACCCACTGAGCAATTTTGTGTTGAAGTAATCTTTGTAGTTTGAGCTCCTGTTATGTAATGAACTATGTGCATGGGCACTTAAAACACTGCTGCCTACTCTGATGTTTTTATTTTTCCCAAACAATGCTTCTAAACTTTAGAATCATTCAGAATATGTACTCACCAGAGCTTTCAGTGTAGGCTGTCATGGCGGCTGCCATCTTACGACAACTTCACAAGTATTTGGTGTGTACAACAATTAAAGAGACGCTAACTGATTAAAGTGCGTCAACATACGATCCTGATTCTTCACATGTAAACACCATAAGATCGCCATTTTATTGAGGCAAGAGTATAATTCAGCGATCGGAAAAAAATAACATTCAAATAAAACAAGTTTCGTCAAGTAATTCAAAATTCTAAAACCAAAGGAAGTTTTTATATCAATCAAAGAATCGCCGAGCCACTTTTTGCTATCATTAGTTCAGAATTGAGGAATTTAAACGAGCGGGAATTGTACGGTCTGTTCGTTACATTAAACGCCATTGTTTCCTAAGGCAAGTAAAGCTGACTCGACACATCGTAAAATAAAGATACATCCGAAAAAAAAGTTGTTTAACTTTTTCATTTCGCTGTTATTTTTTACAATGTTTTATATTATACATATCATGAAGGTTAACTCAAACTCTATGGTTTTTATTTTTTCGAGTTTCCCTCTTATTTTTAACAAATGACAAGCTAACGATCGTTTTGCTGTTGGCTGTTTTTCGCCTTATTTTGCATACGACTGTTAAAGGCTCAGGTATTTTCGTCATCGTACACGAGTGTTTTTTTTTTGCGGAGCCGCACGACTTGGAGACGAAGGCGAGAAGTTGTGCGGCTCCAAAAAAAGGATTGTACGATGACGTCAAACAAAGACAAAATTCATGGGATTCAAATGAACAGTCTCCGAACTCTACGTTAGATGAAACGTGACAAATTTATTAGGTATGATAGAAGAGATATTCCATCGAGTAGAATGTCTGTAGGCCTGATTACTTTCTTTCCTGTTTGGGCATTTGCGTTTGTCAATCATTTCGCTCTTTGGGTGGGCCGGTCGATTTGCAATTAGAAGAGCTCATCGCTCCAACGGCTCTGTTTGTTACTGGCCAGTACGATGATCGCGTGAATATTTTATTCATTTAACGCCTTATCACTAGAAATTGTTGTTTGATCAATTAAAACTTTACATTTTAAAGGTAATTTAGATAATTGAACATGACAAAGTAATGGTAGTACTTTTTTGGAAAATGTGGTGGCCCTCAAAAGGGCCGTTTTTGGTTTGGGTTAGGTAGCCGCCCGGCTTACTGACTTTGGCTGTCCTCACTGTTGTATATCACTGTCACACAATGACGTTTGCGTTGCGGAGACTGACGTGATGTTGCTCCTCCGATATTCACTGCAACGTTTATCGTGCAATTACTATAAGATGCAGTACCAAATATACCGCCAACTTCCGCTGTTGCCGAAAGATGATGAAACGCGGTCGCATAGGAAACGATGTTGCTGCTGACGTTCGATTTCAACATTGCCCCAGAAATAATCGGTCGCGGATTTGCGTTGTTTGAGCCTTCCAGTCTGTCATTTGGTGTTTGGGGAACGGAGAGCTGCATAAGTTTGTTGGCAGAACTCCGCTGTTATGCAGACACCTTATGGTTGTTCGTCTCTTCGCTGTAGTTGTTTTTTTTTTACCCTCGATACCGGCTTTCTTACAAATCGTACTTAAGATGGCATCTAACTTGTTCACTCCATTGGTTGACGTTTGAACCTGATAGATGTTTCTGGTTTATGATTTATCGCCAGATAGAAGGATGCGTCGTTCGCTTGATGACTTGGCGGTCGACGGAGCACATACTGTTTATACTCGTAAACTGGACAGCGAGAGGGGTCGTCAGGAATAGCGAAGGCCTTCGGTGGATAGGCCCTAGGTTGTTCGTTTATTTTCCCGGAAGATCTGGTCTTATTTTCACTCTCGTCGAATTCTAAGAATTCCGTATTTCATACGTTTCATGGCGATGTCTCCCCACAGGATCTGTCCACTCTCTTGACAGCCTCTGAACCCGACGTGTTTTTGGTTATTTAGCCAAACGAGAAATAGTAGCGCTTCGGGGTTTTGTGTGCCGATCACACCTTTCTCAAAAAGGAGCTCCTCCTCGCGTTCGGTTAATCCTTCGGTTGCATTTGTTTCGTTGCCTTTGCCCTGGGTCTTCAATTAACACGATTGGAACTAATTTGGGAAAATTGGATGAGAGTAATTATTAGGAAAATGTAACGAAATCGAAATTTTTACTGCTGAAATTTTACAAAATGATAGAAAGGTGAAATATTTGAAATATTGTTCTCGTCGAACAAAACAACGAAAACACAACGATTATTGCATCTCTCTTTCATCGGATTTATTTTCATGAAAAAAAAAGTTCATTTGTGTGTAAATGTACTAAAGAAACGAGACAAAATGCTTAAAATTTCTCTAATTGACGACTTTTGAGTCAGGGCACTTTTGAAATGCCCCTGAATTTTTCGTCAATGTAAGGCTTCATAAACAGTAAATTGAGTCAGGGCACATTTTAAATGACCCTGACTGACTTAACTGTAAATCAATCAAAAAGCTTCATTTTGGTCGAGGAAAAGTGACAAACTGAGATAACTACTAGTATTTCAGTAATAAAGAAACTACAGACAAACTCTCATAATTTCATTCAAATATGAATATTATTCATATATTTTGAACAATATTGCATTAGATACTATCATGCACTGATACGTACTCATAACATTTCAACAGCATCATAAATTTTGAATAAAAATTTAAATCTGGTACGCAAATATGGTGTAATATTTGGCAAATTTCTAAAATTCTTGAGAAATTGTGCCAATCCAATAATCCCAATTTAGTTCCAATCGTGTTAATTGTTCACGTTTTCCTCTCATAGTTGCTTGCGCATTGCTAAATTCTTTATCGCGACTGATCAGAAATGTTTAACCATTCTCACCGAGGAAGCGATCTATCCCACGCTGGTAGGTATCCAACGCTGGTAGGTCGAAAGCGAGTCTGGTTCGTATTCAGAACCGTCTTTTGACGGACACCGGCGTAAAAGCTGCCGGGATAGCATTGAAGGACATCTTGCGGAATTTTGAATATCGGTCGTGTTTCTGAAGGTCGCATAGTACGCATACATTTATTGAACTGGTTTACGGCGCAATTTATGGACTGCATCGTATTTTTCTCCTCTGTTCGGCAATCAGCTCTTGCTTGTCGGTCTCCGAGAACTCGACGTAGCGCGATTGCAAAGGCTGATTGTTAGAGGAAACGGGCAGCGTATTTTCCTCTATACCAAAAAATCATCTGTTCCGGTGGCTCCCAATCCCTCCGCTAGCGTAGTAGCTCGCGAGTTTCTTCGTCGAGATCATCTGAACGTTCTTAGGCCATTCTACCGTGTTTTCTGCTCAGTTTTCGTAGCAGTGAACGTTAGACGCACCATACCAACGGGCAAAATACTATGTTCTCTGAATTCCTTGTCCCTTTACAGTACCAGCAAAGAGTTCTGAAAAATATGAATCGTTCAGGGAAGAGTGTAAGTCGACCAAAACTTGTAACATCACAATTTTATGAAAGAAATCAATAATTGTTCGAAATGAGAACTATTTGAAAAATTCAAGTAGAGAACCCAAATGCAATAATTAAAATCAACAGGAAAGGCACACCTCGGCTGTATTACTATTCACACCCGCGTACACCACGGCGACATACAAGTTGCAAAAGTCTCAGCAATAGCGCTGATCGCAAATGACGTCACTGTCCTATGTCATTAATATGCATAAGTAAACATTTCTCTGCATTTTCCGCATAAACGACGAAAATAAAACCTGCGAGTGTTAGGATGGATATTTAGTGTCACACTTATTTGTATGAATTGATGACTGAGACTAAAAGCTGCAACAGCAGCCGTGCATGCAACAACAAAATTTGTCCGAATTTCAGCATATTTGTCCGAAAGTCGCGCGCGTGCAGCTATATTTAGTAACAAATCCGAAATCTCGATCAACGCTATCCCATACGTACCAGCACAGTGTGCAATGTAAGAGAATAAAGTATGAATCAGTAGTAAAGGAAAACTTATCCTTGGTGAAACACAGCGATACAAATGTTGCAGAACGATTTGACTTACATTTGTGAAGGTCAAGGACTTGCAGACGCTGGACGGTTCCTGGATTCCGGTTGCTAGGTAGACCTCGATCTCTGTGCTGTTCGTTACTAAGAAAATGTCGGCATCTTTACTGCATTTCGCGTTCACAAATTTAGAACTATGTTTGTCCCTGGTACTTAAAACACATTTTTGCGGCACTTGATATCATTTGGCTGGTTGTTCTATAGAATGATCACCAAGTTGTGCACCAGATAATGCCCCGATCATAAGTAAGCTTACGCTGCCGGCCGACAGTAACACTACAATAATATCTAACTTAGCGCCAATCGAACCTTATGACCGTTCACGGAAGTGCAATTTATAAATCATTACGCGATGATAAAGTAGTCCCATTTTTTAAACGCTGAAATTGACTCTACATCTGCGCCTACACGCTACATTTCATACTAGATATGGCACTTAATTTATAAGTTTTATGAAAATGGTTATTTTTATCATAGAAAGACTTAAAACAGAATAACAATTCTTTCAGCACGAAGAATCAATATCAATGCGCGAACTGAACTTGATGAACTGTGACCTCAGAGTAAGCGGCTGCTAACAGCTGGGCTGCAGACGTGTTGAATGTTGGCGAAGTAACAAAGTAACGGGATCTTTTTACAGCGGCTCCGAATGGAGTAATCGTAAACCTCAAATAAGCGGTCGGCAATATAGTGCTGCCACTGAAAGCATGGACAAAATCCTTCACTTCAATCCAAGTCATCAGAAGGCGAGATTTTGTCAGCAACATCGATGGGACACAGACTGTATTATGTTTGCGGAAGTTCGCCTACAGCTTGAAGGCAATAGCGGGACCAAACATTGAATGCATGAACATTTACCAGTCTGTTTCTACAATCAGACGTTCTCGTCTGTCGACATTTTAAAGGTACGAATTGATCGCAGTAAAAAATGTCTGCGACCCGTTCTTGTTGCTCGTTTTTAATGGGTATTCAGACGTCTTTCCCTTTACCTCCGTGGTCGGCAGACGTACATTAATTGCGTCTAAAAATGCATGCACTTTGGCCTTTCGCAGAAACTTGCAATCAAAAGACAGACAAATCCTGCTTTTTAAAATTTGTTTTCCTAAAAATTCAGCAGTCGATCCAACCTTGATTTACTAAACCAGATAATCGAAGGCAATTTCTGCTGTGTTAATTGTCACAAGGTGCACTCTCTGTACCAATGTTGATGAGTTCTATCCCATTGAACAGCTGATATTGAAATTGCCCATGCCATTCTAAAGCAGCAAGGGCAATGCTATTTATTTTTAGTGCAATGCCAATGGTGAAATACCTTATGTAAAAAACCTAATGAATGTATGGAATAGATGTGTGAATAAAACCATTCCTTTCATGTAAATAGATCAAATACATTGTTGTGTTTTTATGATTATATGCATTTGGTTCAAAAGTGTGCCCATGTGTGATCCTTTTGACTGTAACATTTGTTAAGTGATGCACTTTTGATGTATTTACATCATATATTATGCACCTCTGTATGACAGCATTGGTCCTGTGATGTACTTTTGATGCATGCATTGTTTGAAAATCTTTTTAACTTTACCATTTTGGCAAGAAAAGGAGTCAATCTGTGCTTTGACCAATACATCATATGTGCATTTTTTAAACGAAAACTGAAAGTCAGGATAATGGTTCTGTGATGCACTGTCGATGTATACATCATATGTGCATTTATATAAAAGCATATGTGCATTTTTTAAACGAAAACTGAAAGTCAGGATAATGGTTCTGTGATGCACTGTCGATGTATACATCATATGTGCATCTTTGATGAATATATCGCCACCCTTTGATGAATACATAATGTACTCATTTATACCTTTAGTTTTGGTAAGGGAGTGCACGTCAGCAATTACAGTCAATAAATGTGAATTACACAATTAATTTTAAAACTTGCTACTGAAAAACTGTAGATGTTGAATACCGAAGAACACAAAAATAATCCACATGACTATGTGCCATGCGTTTAGGATATTTTGACACTTGTGCTCGTACATGTGGAAGTTGGAAACCGAAAATGAACTCAAAAAGTAAGTAAAACATGCTACAAAGATGCAACTGTTTGCTGAATGTTTAAAAAGCATGCTAAAATTCACAGATATGAATCCCCGTGTTCGCTGATGCGAAAATGTGCAATGAATCAAAACTGACTCGTGTAAAGGTGCACAAGTTCATACATATCACGCCAGCTATGGACGGCTTTCGCCGCTGCCGCTTCTTGTTAATGTATGAAGTATTACACTTGAAAGTCACTTGCGAATAGATTAATAGACCCGGACTCTGTATTATGTGAACATACCAAATATACTACACATTTACCCCATATGTGGAAAAACTGTGATCAATTGTTGAATGCGCCATAGCCTACGGTAAGAGAACAACCTAACAGTTGTGCGCATGATTAAAATGATGATAGCAGTGCAGCCACCATATCCAAATGAAGCCAACCTGTGACCCACGACGATTTGAAAAGCATTAATATGAGTAGCGGCCAATCGACGGTATAAACGATGACGAAAGTTGAAAATATTAGACAAAACTATATTATGAGTATAACCGAGGAAAAAGATTGGTCCACAATGCATCAATTCAGAGAAAAAAACGTACGAAAATGTGGAAACTCTAATTTTGTAGTGGAGATGTCATCAAAATAACATTATTTTGCATTTACAATGAGACGAACAACAGTATTCCAGTTTCGCCTGTATACGTAATCAAGAACTTTGACAACAAGTACCTTTGACTTATTTGAGAGACAAATCTCGCTTTTTATATAAACCTAAAATTTAAAACGTTTACTTGACATGAGTTTGTTGTGTCAACTGCTGCGCAAGCGACTTCACCGTTGATAAAGATGAAATGCATTAACAACAACGTTCAAGGAAAGCCACGAGGTCTTTCATCTAACCTCAAACATCATGTTATATGCTGAGATCACGATCCATCATATTGCAAGCCGTAAACATTTCACTGGTGCACGAATATTTCATAAATTATCGACAAGCACGATATGGTGTACAGATATGACACGATTTAAAAACTGCGTGGCTTACTGTACAGTGTTCGATCGTGCAGTACAGAATAACTATGGCAAAGCAAGTTTTGTGTACAGTGTCCAAACTATACCTTCACATATATGTAGTCATTGACAGGGCTAGATCATCGTCCTCTCACCTGCCCTCGATCGTGACAGCCATATGCATTAAAATGTTACTAGAATATCCTACAAAGGAATCGAAGACCGTTTTCAAAACCACTCAAGCATTTAAACTTGGAGGCTCAGCACATATGGCATCATCAAAGACTCATGTTTCTCTGAATATATCTATGTCCCTCTTTTCCTACAGGCTCAGGGGGTACTTGTGGAGGGAGACCTTCAAATTGAAGACGTCATAGTTGTTTGGCATACTCATATATACTCATATATATATATATATATATATATATATATATATATATATATATATATATATATATATATATATACCATCTTCATGTGAATTATAGTGCTTGATACTATAGTACAACGTTATAACAAATTACTTCAAGTACGAAGTGATAATAATTCTTACTAACTTTCATGCATCCTGCACAATCTTCTGGCAGAAGTGACATGATTCCTAGCTCTACTGTCTCATTCATATGTTTTTGGCGTAAATTCTATTTGTAGGTGGTGTTAAAATTCGATAAATACTATTTGTTTGGTGGCGATATTTTTAAACCTACTCAGATCGTTATTTTAATAGCTTGGATTTGTCAGCATTGATAATTTTCAGCTATTCTGAGATACAAAAATTGCATATCTTAGTAATGTTAGGATAACTAGATGCTTTGTCAATAATTGACCATAAGACGTCAAAGATTTGGGCTTTGTCTTTTAAGTTTCAAATGAACTTCGATAACCCTGTATTACTTCTGCATTTTATGTTGTGGAATGACTTTATATAAGTGGTTAGGGAAGGCTGCCTTGAAGGTGTTATCGGTAAGGTCGATGTAAATCTTCCCTTGTTGACTCCCGCTGATACCTTGGCATTGCATACGACACCTTACACTTGACTGTTACCTATCAATGGGCATGCAGACTTGTCCGTGCAATTGCAATCAGGCGGCCGATCTCTATGCTGGCCTCCGGTAATTACGCACTAGTAAGAATAATTCCTATCTGCGATGGATTCAGAAGATGCTCCGAAAATGACTACAGGAAGGAGAGGAAGGATTTCCCCCTCTTCCTGTAGCCATCAAAATACCTACCGCGGAGTCCATAGCAATGGCTCCGCAACTCAGTCTGGACTGTCTGACACTACCATGGACCTTTACAAATGTCACAGTCCCCTGGTCACTCTGTGGTTTCACGGAGATGTTCTAATTGCTGTAATTTTAGAAATTTCCGACCCGCTCAACTTTCCTAACCATTAAGTCTGTAAAGCCTCATCTATCACTCTCGAGGAGGACGAAAACCTCCCTGTTTTTGAATTTTTAATGCCTGATGAAATATGTCCTTAATAAGATCTGAGGCGGCTTTTTCTTGTATTTGAGTAAGCAACTGCTTATAGTGAACTTACTAGTGTATATATTTCTCCTGTTTCTTTGCTACACCCATTTTTCCTTGTATCACATCAATAACAACACCTGGTACAGGAGTGAAGGCTATCAGTACTTGAACTGTCGAAATGGCTGCCATGACAGCAGAACTTACAAGATTCCCTTAGTTATATTAAGAGCCGTATTAATTCGACCCATCAATTTAAAACTGCACTTATGTGCAGCACTAGTTCTTTCTGTATAGTCGGCCAATTGTTTAACACTTTCAACAACTGGGATGTGCATTTTTTTTACTGATATATAAGGGATGATAAAGAATATTTGACGTAATATAGAGACACAAAATGGCAGAACGAGAAAGAGGAGAAGATATAGCATTTCAGGATTTTGATGTTTCAAATTTGGATGATGATGCTCATGTTGCTGAAATATCCTTAAATCAAGTAGCCCACCCCTTCCAGACTGGCAACTTACGTGAAAGCCCGCAGGTTGATTATTTGACTGAACAGAGAGAACAATGTAAAGTAGGAATGGCTGAATAATTCTTAGACGAAAATAATTACTGATTCAGATGCACAAAACGAACTGATTGTGCATTCTAAGCTTATTGAGGATGAAAAAACCTGTATTATAAAAACTCCAGACTGTCAAGAGATAGAGGAGGTGGATTTAGATCGCTCTTGACATTAAAAAGAGAAAAAGGAGGATCTGAATTTATAAGAGAAGTATTCGGTCGGAGGGGGTGGCAGAGCCTGACTATGTGAGTTCAAAATGCGTTCTGAGGATGTGTTACGAAGGAGAATACCGGTCGAGGATCTGACATCCAGAGACATGGGATTATACTGAGATGAACTGACACTCTAACGACATGATGCTAGTGGTAACGCACATGAAACATAAGCTATCGAAAATAGGACCGTTGAATGGAACAATCTAAATCCCGACTACAGAGCTTTTGTTGATGAATTAAGGATTGCGAATATGCGTCTTAATGAGCTGAAGAGTGAAAGAGTTAAAATTCCACTACAGGAAAGAGAAGTTAGAAAACAGTTAAAGGAAATTCCTGAAACTGACAAAAAAGGAAAAGAAAAAGCCAAAAAACTACTAGCTGAACTCAAAACAAGAAAAGCTGAAGTTGAATATCGAATTGAAATGGAAAATGATAACATCAGTGAGGCACATGAAAGACTGGCACCGACTAGGTCTCTTCGTGATGTAAGTTTCGATCTGGAATTGACATTTAAGCTGAAGCTAACAGAGTTATTTGAACAGAACGGTATTACAATCGCTGCATTACCAACTGCCCTTGGAATGACAATATCAACAATTGCCCTGGCTGTGAACAGAAGAGGGCGGTCAGCTGGCGGCTCAGAAACTGGCGGCTCTGGCGATAGTCCACCTAAAGAATACACAAAAGTGAAGGAAATCGTAAAACAGTTTGGTGAATGGTTAAAAACTCTGGCCACAAAAAGTGCTGCCGCGATACTAGGTTTATAGGCCCTCTTGTCAGTTTTCTAAGAAAGACAGCAGGATGAGTGGTCGGGTTGGTTGGAAAACAGCTATGGGTATTTTTGACAGGTTTAACATTAGTTAAATAAAATCATGTATTGATATAAGGTAGTGCAGCCCTACATCATGTTTGGCGAAAATAATATTGCAAAGTTTCTTTCTGAAAATAAAGACCTCTTTGGTTTCTCTGTCGAATTGGAATGGTGTAAACTCTGACGAGTAAATCGACATATCCTCCTAGCAAATCCAGGTGTGAGACTAAAGAATGATAACCTATATCACCTATATAATCTATACTGTTTAGAGGCCCTGCCGCCCACCCTATTGGCCTAGTTTCTCCCAGCCATTCGCCTGTGACTTTATCATATAAATGTACTGTTTATCATAAAACTGTACTGTTTAATGTCATTGCTGCCATCATGATGTTACTACGCTTTTCACTTCGGATTTTACCAGCATTCTGTACAAACTGCATAAAATGTGCTCGCTCCAGTTCCTCCCCAGTTTCAAACAGATCTTTATAGTCTTCAAAGTTTAGATGTTTATGAACACAGACATCATTTATCCCATTATTTTTCTTCGTGACCGAAGTTGAGGTATGGAAGGCATACACTTTTGAACGAATTCCGACGAATTCGAGAACCTGTTCCCCATTCAATTCATCTTTAAATTTGCCTATCACCTTTTTATTAATCTTTGGGAAATCTGGGCCATCGCAGAGCCAATCCCACTAATATCATATATCGACTTCTTACCATTTCATTCTACATCTTCTCGGACTATATCATTGGAAGTTATGTCTAGGGAGGGGAGAGAAACACTGTAAATAAAACTATCAGTATCTATGTAGGCTAATCAGATTCCGGGAAATTGCTTTAGAAAGTAATGTAATGTGTTTCATACATAAGGAGCTTAAAAGTTCAAGTACTGCTGTGCCAATGAAAACTGGCTTTACATACCAATGTTCATCCGTTTTCAGTTCCAGTAGGGTACTGTCGCAGGAATCACCATCTTCTTCCCTAATTATGTGAGCTATATGTTTCATCTTCGGATTGTACTTCTGATTTTTTTATGACTACCCGCCACAAAATTAAAGTCTTTGTACTTTCGGACATCTTCTATTGTCATCCCGAACACTGCATGATTCCTCAGTTTATAGAAATTCTTTTCAAAGTCGGTTCTCCCCTTTGCCCTCATTTTAGAGTTAAAGTCGATATATTCCGCAAGACACGGCGCCTCTTTGACAGCAAGCTTCCGATAAATTTTCACAGCAGCATTCCCATTCGAAGGTAGAATTCGAGTAACTTGTAATGTAAAACATATCTCTCTCTGTCCAGGGTCTCGTAATCAGTTGAGCGCCCTGGCACGGAAATTCATAGTGGTGCGGCACGAGAGGAAGATCACTGTGTTCTTCATGTGCCGGTAATTCAGCCGGGTATTCTAGGTCTATCCCTAGAAAACAGGGGTGGAAGCTGTCCTCCACGCAGCCAGCCCCGCCAACGTGAGTGAACCATTCTTCCTCCGTCATCTAATGAAGTCCCCACTGGCATTGGTTGACTCATTGCCCATCCATAAAGATTGTTGGCATCAAGATATTTTATTTCGGTCGTGGCTGACGCAGTAGCCACCTCTTATGTCAGTAGCCCTTTGGCTTGCGACAGCTCCGGGTCAATCACTTTCGGTTTTTTGTCTGTAAGTAATGAATATTACACTGACTGATACCACCTCTAATTGCCCTCTGAATGAAAGTCATCTGCTCCAGATCCTAAATGAGTTTAAACTGGTTGTCCGGATCCGTGAAAAGTAACTTAGCATCCCATGTCAGACCGAGCACTGACATATAGTGTGCCAGGTCTAGCTTTTGCTTCTAATAATGTGTTGTGGAAATTTTCAAATATATTTGCGAGAAGAAGAATTTCCATCTCACATAGAAGTCCATATAATCCTGAATCGTATGGCATCCCACTGGCAATAAGTGTTCATATTCGAACTGCGAAATCCCTTCTTCTGTTAGTTAACAATGAAATTGGAGTTTCTCTGGGAGCCTCCATTTTTCTAGTCAGGCGGCCGAGTCTAAATATTCGTACGGCAAGAAACCTTTTGCAGGGTGAATCAATGGATGCTAAAAAGGTACTGCCGTCCATCCATCTTGCACAGTCTTTGCCAACTTTGCGAGTGATCCTTACATTAGTTGGGCACTGTCCATAAACTTTATCGAAAAGGAACATTTCACCATCTGCTTTGAAGATCCCTTCATCCAGGAATGCAACCTCCATTTCATGAAGGATCTGACGTTCTGTATAGTATACATGAAAACGACAGAATTAACGTATGTGCAGCAGAAATTTGCTTTCCAGGAGATGGGTGAATGAAATACCACAACCAGCGATGCTGCACCATACAGCCAAATTCAGTTGCTGGTCCCAGTATTTTATGTGCAGGCCGCCCAACCATATATTATCTTCTCAGGCTGATTGATGAGTGATTATGTTATCTTGGAATATATCCCACGGATGGAAAGTAAACATATTTGTCAGAGTTACATATATTTCTAAGTCCATGAGAAGGGGTTTTATGTTGTATGGTTTAGGATAAATATCCACATGTTGTACAAATGGCACACCGCTGCTGGTGGTCTTATTCAGCTGAAAGGTCATCGGGAATGTGTTACTTGTACTCATGACTGCAATATGTGTCTCTATATGTACAGATAGATTTTAATGGAGGAGATATAAACAGTCTTCTGCCACATATTCTTCTTCTCCTCACATTCCCGACTGTGCTGATACTGTATTTTGGGTACAGGTCTAAACATATATTTTATTTTTTAATAAGAACAGATAAGATAACATATTGCAAACATTGGAGAATATCATAATCTGGGGCAGTAGAGGATGCAGTGGTGGCACCGCCGCCAGTAGCCCTGGTGTAGTGGCAGCGTCTGCCCGATCAATAACAGAGATGAAGTGTGAAAAAATACTGTATATCGTTGCAAGTGGTCAAAACAAGTTATTTTTTGGCGAGTGTTCAATTTAAAATGTGGAAATGTACAAAGCGAAATACAGTTCCCCTATAAGTGATACAATCACTCAAAGTTCCATGGACCTGGGAGCCCAAGCAATCAGTCAGGTAGTTCCCATCGATGACCAAGAAAACTATTCCTCTGATCTTAAACATGATTTTATTCTAAACAGTGAAATAAAGCAAATATCATGATGCATAACTTATACATGGGGCCCCTACTTCCTCTAGTTTCCACCAGTTTAATAAGGGGTAAACATGTAATTAAAAAAAAAATTGGTTTGATATAATACCTAAATAAGGGATTCAACTTCGCAAGCACCACCGACCCAGCAGACCGAAATGGCTATGCTGGAAACATAGCAGCGCAACATAGAGAAAATTACCCTCCCAATGAATCATCCGGGAAGATTGGCTGCCTGGAAAACATTGGCAGAATGGAAAAGACAGAACAAAGAGATGGCGAACAAGCAGACTGTAGGGGCTGACCTGAATTCAGGCCACAGCCTTCAAACAGCAGGGACGCACGATGAGTGCACTCCGGAGGCTACACAACAGTGCGATAGCTGGTATAATAATTGTTATCTCGTTTTAGGGATTATAGGAGTTTCATTGACTGCACTAGGACTATATTGGGGACGCACTGCTCAGCATGTTTGTCCACTTATGGATCCGCGTCTGCCTACGTGTGAGCAGTCGCTATCGTGTGAGCCAACGCCTACCTTACCCGCTGTGGCAGAGTCGTGGCATCCCTCTACATTGTATGATATGGATTAATGCGCATGACTAATTATTTTGTATCTTTCCTATTATATACACAGCAACCACGGATACTAAAACAGTTGTAACCATAATGTATGATGGCATTGTGATCGCTTGACTTACGATGGGATTTCTTATGATCTCTGGAAAATTTCTGAAGATAGAGGTGGGTGATCCAAGCTGGGCAAATCTAACTCAATTAGCCAAATTAGGGGAGCGACTGCTGCTGTGGTTACGACCGAAGATCTCCTTGAACAGAATTATACTTTTTCCTGCTGACCTTATACTTTGTAATTTATATAGACAGTTAGTTATGGCTGCATCAGTAAGAATGACTGTCCTTGGTGTTGTATTAAATGCAATGGCATTCACAGGCGGAAACATAATTGGTCAAACACTTAGTGGGAATGGTAGTGCTTTGATTGAAGAAAAAATCTGGCATGATAAGGCCCTTGAAAAATTTCAACATGCTACAATGTCTGGTCAGATAACACTGCATGAAAACGCAATAATACAGATAAATTCACATTAATGAGTTGCCTGTATTATAGAATAATACACATGAATTCACATGAATCCACATGAATACAGGCTTGCTGAATACAAGAAATGGATTCTTGACTGTATTCACCTGTATATGCACTCTTCAGCTAAAATACAAGCAATAATCCATGCTAATACAGTAAGTATTATAGTGTTTTCATGCAGTGTAAAAGATTACTTGAAGTGATTTGGAAAGACAAAATCAGGCTGAAGATATACATGCTGGCGCTGAATGCGGAAATCCTGAAGAAGCGATGGCGACTGTGTCAGCCAACTGTGCGTCAGTTCAATTCTCAGATTATTATCAGCCCAGTATTGCTGGTGTAGTAGTCATAGGATGGTTTGTGATGGTATGCTGGGCCCTCACAGTAACCTAGTGGCCAGTTATTGAAATCGACTATTTTCTGTCCTGATCTGTTATCCATATATGCAATGAACTCATGTATCCTGTCTTACCCAATCGCATGGTGGAGCTGCTTTTTCCCCTACAGTTATATATAACATTTTCACCTATTTCTTATGCACCGCGAACAGGAAGAATTTCTAGATAGTCTGAGGGTGAAGCTACCTGTAGCATTAACAAAGACTTTAACATCTCATGCCAGTGTTAGATAAATGTGACCTGTCGACAGTCTTTTTTGAAATTGATTTTCTGCTGCATCCCAATTGCTTTATTTAGGGTATCAAAACCGTAGTTACTTAGTGGTATTCATTTGGTCTTCTTCGGTTCACTGCTTTCTTGATATTTTAGCACATTATTCCCCGATGTTATGTTTTGCCACGCATTGTAAAGTGAACACTCTAATAGTCTTATTTTGGTAAACCGTGTCATGTCAATGCTATGGTTAAAATAGACAGTAACAGGACCGCCCGTTTTGCTTTCAATCAAAATGTTAAACTCTATGTTGGATATTATTACACACTATTATTTTTCACTGTATATACGACAATCATGTCAGTCACTAGTAACTTCGCTGAAAATTACAGGCTAAATTTTTAGGTCAAAGATGTGTGCGATGTTATAGTTAACAATAGTACTAAGATCACAGGTAACCATACTGAAGATAATGTGTTTCGATATAAAGACTAAGAAAAACAGTTTGTCTTGGTCGCTGCTGCTGTTCAAGACATAAACATTCTCTAGAGTTTTCTAGTCTGGAAGATGTAGATGAAAGTATAGTCACTACAAAGGCTGCAAATGATCCTACTCCCTTTGCTCTGACATGGGATGGGTCTAGTAAAAAATTTAGACCGTATAATGTGCCGCGTAACATCTTAGATATATTGGATAGTGTAATTGCAGGTGGGGTTACCAAACTGCGGGGACTCCAAATGTTATTTATTTTGATAGTAACAATATGAAATATAAGTTGCTAGATTTTTGCCATTGGCTTATGCCTAAGAATCTGTGCACCCTACTACTCAGTATACCGATTCATCTGGAGATCAGTCCTCATACTACAATAATGAAATCAGATCATACACTGCGGAGATCGATCAACTCAGGGAAGAATTATTGGCTTGCAGAGTTTCAGTAAGATTATTTTGGGACATGGCGAGCTCGAACTGGGTCTGAAGAGTGAGGGGGATGAGACAGCAATATTAACTTTACAGTCAGCCAATCAACAGATGACAGATAAAATGAAAATACTTCAATATGGTATGGTTTTAATCAGGTGTATAAAATTAGCTACAGGAGACAAGTTTGATGATTTGGTTAGATTTACGTTATTAAAAAGATACAGGCTACCTTGTGATATTACCATAAATATCGATAATATTGTAGAGATATAAATACTCA
The DNA here is from genome assembly GCF_041260155.1 of Ptychodera flava. NCBI lineage: Eukaryota > Metazoa > Hemichordata > Enteropneusta > Ptychoderidae > Ptychodera > Ptychodera flava. Next base: position 76,571 of record NW_027248399.1, read on the forward strand.
GTGTTTTGTCGGTGGCAATAGGGTAGAAGATGATGCAACTTCATTTGTTCACAAAGATGCAAGTGTAAACACTTTAGATATCAGTGTCATTCACTTGAAGCGTCTCATTTTATTTGAAATAATGGTCTTCCCACACATTTTGAGCTCAGAGGAAATTTCTAAAATTACAGCAATGTAGAACATCTCCATGAAACCAAAGAGTGACCAGGGGACCTGAACAGGGGACCGTGACAGTTGTAAAGCTCCACGGTAGCTTCAGACAGTCCAGCGTGAGTTGCGGAGCCATTGCTATGGACTCTGCAGTAGGTATTTTGAGGGCTACAGGGAGGGGGAAAATCCCCCTCCCTGTAGCCATTTTCGGAGCATCTTCTGAATCCATCCCAGATAGGAAATTATTCTTACTACTTACGCTCTTATTATGCAAGATGATTAATTAATTAGCCAATATTCTTCAAACAGCTGTAAATCACTTTAACTGTCTTCTATTCAATAGCGTGTGGAGTTCGGACCACCTACAAATAGAATGGTACGTCTCAAACATATAAATGAGAGTGCAGAGCTTGAAATCCTTTCAATTCTGTCTGAAGATTGCAGGATGCATGAACTTGAGCAACAGATATTATATATATATCTACGCTTTTGCAGTAGTATAATCATAAGCCTAAAACACTGAGCGAGTAAAACTTATCAGACACAACTAAACGTTATTCTTAATTTTGGTCAAATTTTAATGTTTTGCCTGTGTTTTGAATATCATAGTCTTACCAAAAACACACAAACGAACTCATTTAATTTTTATGCACTGTGAACGACATCGCAACATCTCCCATGGTTCACGATGCCATACATTGTTTTCATGTCGTCTACGCTGCTGCTGAAGAGTACGGCCGTCAACTGCAACATGACACAACTGCTGTACGACACGTTTCTTTTGAGCTCAATATCAGTATAGAGACTTATTTGAAGTAAGTCAATAAATAAACAACAAACCCCTGACTAACCACTGAAATTGCACGACAGAGAAGTTGCATAAAATTACTATGAGGATAAGAAAAACACCTTTGTACGGTTTACCAATGATTATGATCCGTACATGATATATGCACAGTGATTCGATAAGGTCCTTGTCAGTTTCGGATTCAAAAGTATTAGATGCTCCAAGAATATTAAAGTTTTTTGCAGATAATTAAAGCAGTAACGACAATATACAAATGACGATTTAAATACCTTTAGAAAGTTTTATTAATCCTGTTAAAAATAAAATTAAAATGACCTACGATTATGTCCTCGACATAACGGCCACAAAAATTTGTGTTTGTGAACCTACAAGGTCCACGTATAGTGAACTCATTGGCTGGGCCCTTTCTCTTTGGCATCATCATGTAATATTCAGCTCAAGGCATTGTGATTGGTCACCTTGTGTCCTTGTATAAGCCTCCTTCTGTAGTGTTCGCTGCCTCGTAAATTTAGTGTCCGATGTTCTTCATGGATACCTCTGTGGAACCCACTCATTAATGTTTGCAGCTGGTACGTGATTCCATTAGTCCTGTTTCAAAAAGACCTACATTACACGTCCTACACACATGTACTGCATGCTCTGATTGGTTAATCCACTTCTCTAAGGTTTACTTTCGGCGCAGACATTGGAGGGACCTCATGTGTTAGGTCTCATTATTATGTATTATTCAATTTACAGCTTCCTGATTGGTTAATGTGTAGGTCCGGTCCTCCAGTGTTCACTGCCTCATTATGCAATGTCCCATGTACTTTTGGATGATGCCTGCACGTGGTCGCAGCTCGATCCCAGTATATGAAGAAAGGTACTCATGCCGAGTATTTGTCAAAATATCTAGTTAGATATGACCTTGTTCGAGAGTTCCTTCACTATTCATGGCATTTTATGTGATACTGTGAATTATACATGAATTAAATATTACCAGGAGAAATTTTGTCCTTTTCCCTGCGGTAGTTGGTTGAAATGAGCTACCAACCACGAAATTTGATGTATAGTACTATACGAGGTAGAAATTTAAAAGATATATATATTGAGTAATTTTGAACGAAATTGGCATCCGCACTCAGGTCTTGAAAATTAGTAATTTTAGAACCATGCAAATCAGTGAATACACTACAGTATAAACGGACACAATCTTATATCAGGTTGAATAATCTGTAGAGAGTGTTTGTGGATCTTGCAGGTTAGCTAAATGGCTCTGATAAATTTCTTGATCAAGTCAATTTTGCATTTCTCCAAGAGTTTGCGAGAAAGATATTCATACATGTCTGTCCAAAGATTGGCATATGTAGGTTACGACTAGTACGACTGACCCACAAGAATCTATGACGGCTGGCACCAGCTGCAGTCTGTTGACTGCGATCAACTGTTCTCACACGGTAACAATTTTTGATCTTTGGAACATGGTAAACGCAGGTGCCGCCAACTTGTAGATTTCATTAGTTTTGCAAAATCATCACAAAACATGTTTTGAAGGCTGATATACCGATTTTACTTTTTTTGACCTTGACCTAAAATTTGGAGGGGAAATTAGAGCTGTTCGTAACTGCCCTCGGGAAAAATGCTCTCCCACTGAATTTTGACGCCCACTGCCCTCCAGTACATGGTCTGCCCACTCCCACTCCCCACAACAATTCAAGCTCCCCACTGCCCTCTCCCCACTACTGACATTCCCCATTGCCCACTTAATGTCCTGTAGGCAATCAAAGACAGCGCAAAACTTTGAAAGCAGCTAGTACTATACCTTAAAACATTGTGCCCCTCTAAGCTAGGCGCTTATATCTCCCCACAAGTTTTATCACGCACGACTTTCCCCTTCCTCTCCGTATTTTCCGTTACCCACTGTCAAAAATTTTCTCCCCGCCCACTGTAAAAATGAAATTTCTTCCCCTCCCACACTAAATACTGACTGTTTCTCCCCGCCCGCTGATTAGTTTTGAAATTTGCCCGCCCGCTGAAAATTGCGCACGAACACCTTTTTGCACGAACAGTTTAGTTGGCGGCACCTGTAAACGACTTACTGAATTATATAATGGACCCCATGTGTTTACCTTGAAGCTCTATTGTTTTCTCTTGTCATTCACAGGCCTCACTGTGTCGATGTCGGCCAATGTCCCCGTCAAATCAAAATGAAAATGAAAGAGTGAACTTTGTACGTAACCAACCATTGGAAAACAACGAGCCAACATGCCTGTAATGAATGAAGGACAGGGAATTAAGTAAAAACATGGAAATTTAACGCATGAAGGTTTGTCGGGCATTTTTCGTTGTAACTTTCGGCTGAAACGTGAACATCACGAATAACGTATTACTTCAGCGGTAGCCAGGAAGCACGCTGGACATTGCATAATGAGGCAGTGAACATTGGAGGACTGGACCTACACATTAACCAATCAGGGAGCTGTAAAGTGAATAATACATAGTAATGAGACCAAGCGCATGAGGTTCCACCAATCAGCGTAACGCAAATGGACCTTAAATTACCAGATGAAACCGATCTCTGATGTTGGTACATATGTCATGGACCTGACTTATGAAACAGGACTATTACAACGTACAAAGACAAAGACAGAAGGCCGAGTTCGAAACAGTTATTAGTTCAAAAGAGTGCGTCTATTTTGCCTAAATAATTCCTAGTAATGATCAAGGCTTTAGGTGAAATCGAAATTGAAATATCAGTAAATCCATCATGTCGACACCTCCCTCCCCGTCAAAATAATGATACTTACAGTACTGCTTTGAAAGTCTAGGTTTTATTGGTGTTTTAACAGTGACAATACTTGCAAAGGATGCGGTTTTCCAATTTCGCCATTTTTTTGATATAAATGATTGTTAGAATCATATGCTTCGGATGTCCGAATGCTTATAAGCGTTGTTAGGCTGTGTTCCGAAAGAAATTTGCAATATTTGTATGCAATATATCAACTACAGTTCCTTGCTGTCTTCCTACAGCATGCTCAAACACACAATGTCCAGTTTGTCGAGAAAGCTTTATATGTAAATATTAATTAGGTGATAGTTTAATTAGAGTCCAGATTGAGAGTCAGTGGTCAGTGATACAGACGCACGGTACACATTCACAGGCTGTAATAGCAAGCTGAATACTGGACATTTCAACATGCTGCAGGGAGTAGAACAATAACGCAGTTGTGTAAACGGAACAAAAATATTGTCAAAAATTATCAAAGTTAATAAAGCTACTGCCTATAGGCAACTGTCACTAATCTTTACGGCTCTGATATGGCTTTTACGGCCCGAGGTCGTACGGCGGAAGGGCCCGAGGGTGCGAGAGGTCGTACGCCATACGACCAAGGGCCGCAAAAGCCGTATCAGGGCTATAAAGGTTCTATAATTTACCCTATGAAATGATAAATATGTAGTTTACGTAATATTCGACATTGTTCAGGAGATAAAATTGTGTGCGACATAACAAAATCATTGCCATTTGTGTCAGTATTTCAAAAATACGATGGCCGCTCCCCTCGCGGATTGACATATATAATGATGTCATTTGTTTACCTACAGAACTCTAGGAATTCTAGAAAGCGCAAAACGCAAAGCATCATGCGTACTATTACTTGACCAACAGAGATCCAGGCTGAAATCGAGGTGTAAGAAGGACAAAAGCGTGATGCCAATTTATTGTAATTTATACACTTAACAGGCACGCACTTAGTATGCACAGAATTTCACTAAAGTTAAGAAATAAATATCGCCACGCACAACTACGATCTGAGCGAGCAGAGTTTTCCTAATCTTGCGTTGACTTGTGTACGAATGGAACGTTTGTGGATAGCAATGTGCGTAGTAACCAGAATCGAGGTAGTTCAGAAATGCACGCAATTGCCCATATTTGGGCATCGGGCCAGGGCGTGATGCATAAAAATTGCATGGATTTGAGGGCGCTTTCTCCCATAGTTTTACACAGGCACTTGAATGTAAGTATATGATGATATCGGATACTGTCCTGCTACTGTAGTGTCACTGTTATTGCATACCTGAACAGTGACATAGATAGCTCTGACTTGATGTACATGGTAGTATAGGAAGAGTCTGTGTCAAATGACGCTCATGACAGTGAAACATTACTAAACAAAATCAGACCAGAAAGCAACACATGGAAGAACACTTGGAAATTTTTAAATTCTGGCATATGAGAATCACATATTATAGAGAAACGATGGGGACATCATGCTTGATTTTCTAAATTTTCACATTCTTGTCATCAAATAATACAAAATTTAAATTTTAAACAGAAAAGACGAAATGAAAAAATATAAGACTGAATGAAGTTATTTGTGAACAAAATTTGCAATTATTACACCCAAAATTTCAGAGATGTAAACATTTATTTGATGTAATATTTTAAACTTCCAGTATTGTCAATTTTGAGTTGCATCAAATTCCTACATGTCTTGTACTTTTGAAACAAATTTTTGGTTGGTCACTGTGCTCAGTTGTTTACGATATGCAATTAACCAGAATCCACGATTTGCCTACACCCTCATGATCGTCATTTTTGTGTGCTCTTCGGCAGGAGCAATTGACCTGGCAAGAGTTGGATTAACTCAAGTTGGCTTTGACCAATAAATCCAAAAAGTTCACTGATGCATTTAAAGAACTTGCCTTGGGAATATGACTATAGAAAGTGCTAATAACAGGTAGTGTTGAACACCTGTGAGCAGAACGGCGCAATACGTGTTTATTATTTCTGCGCGCACATCCTTTACAAATATGCGGGCCTGTGATAGTTGGTGAACTTAAAAAATTTTGATCGTATAAAGGGGTACATTTGAAAATTGTTTTAGGGTGTTGAGGGGCATCTGAAACATGGGGCCCGGGGACACCCACGTCCTTTGTACCCCCTTACTGTTTATTTTTTGCCATAAATGTGAAATTAGGCAAAAGTCAAATTGTTTGGACATAAATGAAAGTTATTTGAACTGGTTAGTTACTGCTCCAGCATAAGTTCAAGTGTGGATTCTAAGTATCAACAGCCTTGATATGTGTGAAAGTGAATTAAGAATAAGAGATGGGACTCAATAGGATCAACAATATCTAAAATAGGAAACGGTGAACTTATATAATACGGAAGGGGAGAAAATTTAGCCACAAACTATTGTAATATAATGGACAATGGCTAATCTATAAATCAAATTACTTAAACTGGATTGTTGGCATTGATTACACATGTATTTATTGTCCATCAATAGAAAATAAATTTGGGCCATTGACTAAAACACATTTGCTTGTTACAATCACCACACTTGCACTTAGTATTTGGAGTGTACACCTATCTACAATACAATGATAAAAAGTTTGGACTCTGTAGGTCAACAGTGTATGTTTAATGTATGAGACTAAATAAGCTTACCCCTCAAGTATGTATAGGCCAAAACAATATTTAATTTTGAATTACGTATTGCAGGGAAGGACATACAATATGGTGAAAAGCAAACTAAATATAATAACTGATATACAATTGTATGGAAATGTTGTTTTACAGTCATGAGTATCTGGTGTGTGCCAAGAGACAAATATTAAAATTGGACAGTATCATCCTGACCACAGTTTGTCGATACAAAATATTATGTTATTCACGATAGTTATACAACATAGCTGCGGCATTTTGTTCACAGTAGAACTGAGTTTTACATGTAAGATAACTTTCTTGTAAACTGTAAATTCTGGCTTCTGGCAGCTCAAACGTTGCAATACTACATTTTTTGATATGATACGGAGTGACTTGCACACATACGCAATATGCAGTGACAGTCGATATATTCATAGTAAGAGTCTACTACATTCAAGCATAGTGATGTTGACAACTACATGCATGCCAGTGCACGATTTCAAGTAGCCAGGAGGAAATTCTAATGGTCTTTTAGTGGAAATATAGGTATTAAACAACAGTGAAACAAACAATATTAGTTATCGTGACCGTGCTAAAGTGCAATCTCGGATCATGTATGATCTGATGATCCTGCCAAATTGCCATGTCGCCTTGTCGGATTATGCCGTGATTCTGAAGTGCGCGTACTTCCTTAGTAAATCGGTCAACATAAGCACACACTGTCTTTAGCGATCGAAGTCAACAATGATGTCAAAATCAATGCACAACTGACGAAATTACCCAAAATAAGCAACAGAAAACTAAAAGTTATCGCTGTGTCGAAAGGACATTACATCAACATAAAATGACGCTAGTTTGTTGTGACATGGACGTAGAAGAAGAGAGCGTTCCCTCGCTCTCACCCAGCTATTAGTACGGGCCGCCGGGGGGATTGCCTCGCTAAAGCAATGGCTTCGCCGGTACCAGGTGACTACCGAGTACAGAGGCAATCATTCTTCAGTCTATCGAAGGAGCGTTTCGTGGCAAAAAATACATGACAGCAACAAAAGTACCATCACTGTGAGCTTCATATTTACACAACATCATCGAATACACGCTAAAAACTGTAAAAAGTCAAAATTCGCACCAGACCGAGAAACAAGATGGCGTCGGTTTGATTTTTCGAAGTCCTTGCAAACCAACGCTAACTTGTTATAAGCACATGCGCATATTAAGGGGAGACCCATTTGATTTTGGGGGGTATGTAGGAAGTGGGTATGGGAACTTTTGTTTGTTTGTTTTTTTTGTCAGAGAAACAACATTTTTTTATTTTTACTATCAGAAAAAAACATAAGAATTGCTTGTGGTAAAAACATTTGCGCTACCTATGGCAGCATGCCAGTAAAGAATACATGAGAATGAAGTTTCCAAAATTTTGCTCATTTCAAGTGCATTGTGACAATTCCTTTTTATTTCTGTCTGTTATGAGAATTTTTTCTCGAGCCATTACAGGCTTAATTTTTTTCTTTTATATCACATGGTGACAATTTTTTCTCAAAATCCTCCATACCCCCCGGAAATTAAGTGGTTCTCCCCTATGTGAGCCCCTGACCTATACGGGCCTTTGGATTACTTCCTCAGCAGAACTGATATGCCTGCCGGTACAGGTGTTTATCGCCTATGGAGGCCATCATTCTTCAGTCGATCAAAGGCGCATTTCGTACCAAAAAATACACGATAGCCGCAAAAGTGCATCACTGTCAACTTCATAACTATATAACATATTGAAATACACAGTGAAACGTTACAAGTAAAAAATATGCCAAGACCGAGAAACAAGATGGCGTCCGTTTCGATTCTTCAACTTGATTTTGTCCTACAGTTTTGCGCTTGCGCAGACGGTAGCTTTAGCGAATGTGAGTCCAAATCAGTAAATATAAAATTAAAAGGATAAAATATTGTTTAAAAATAATACAAGGCATGTATCACCAAATTTTGAACATTTCTGATGGCATTTCAACTATACGAACACCCATGCCAAATATCACAATAATCAAATCAGTGGTTTTGAGGAAAAATTGAAAATAGTGGTTTTCACAAAAAAGCTAAAAAGTGACTTTAAAATGATTCAATCAAAAAAAGAAAAAGACCGTTTGAGATACATGCCCAATGACCACTAGACCAAATTTCAGAAAAAGTTACTGAAGCGTTTCTGAGATACCTGCGTCCACAGCATACGGCCCACTGTATGCGACAACAGAGCCGCGTCATCACATTAGTACTTTGGGCCAAAGGCCCAAAGGACTAAAAGAAGGATTTCGATCGCGATTCCTCCAGCCCCCCCCCCCCCATCGCTATTTGTAGACGTAGCCTTAGTGTTATACAGTCGGTTCGTACCGTTTTTTTCTCTATATTGTACAAGATATCACCACTGGGCGTAACATTTCAAACTTAGCACAAGGAAATGCTCGTTTTGTGCTCTTGGCCAAATCAAAATATTTCTATTGAAAGATGGAAACGCTGAACATCAAGTGTACTGTGTGAAATATAATTAGCAAATGGATTGACTCGATGTATCCTGATTGACTTTAGGCCTTTGCCTTTGTCTCTACGTCGCGATCGAACGAGGTGCACACATTCCGAATATTTGGTTACTACAACAGTATCAAGGAAGTATATCAGACACCACATAGCGAGGCAGTGAACGTTAAAGAACAAGGCTAACACATGTGGACATTAGGCAGCCAATCACAATGCTGGGAACTCAACATTACATAGTCTAATAGCGTTTTTAAAGTTAAAGTATCAATGAGTGACAATAAGGAGAAGGTTTACATTGACCTCACTGATAACACCTCAAAGACGCGTTCAGTTCATTACATGCATTCGATCTGCAACTAAAAATATGGGAGCAGCACAGAGTTGTCAGAGTTTATCTGGTCTTTAAAAGACAACACCAAGGTCTTTGACATCACGTGGTCAATTATTGACAAAGCATCAAGTACTGTAAAATGAGCAAGCGACGTAATCTTTGTATATCAGAAAAGCTACACATTATTGATGCCGATAAAAATACGCTATTAGACAAACTTTCTGAGTTAGTTTCAAATTGTTGCTAGTAAACATACTATGTTCATTAAATTTTCACACCACCTAGAAACAGAATAGTACGTCCGAACCATATAGAGGAGAGTGTAGAGCAACGAAAATTCTTAGTTCTATCTGAAGATTACAGGATTGTAGGAAGATATTATTACTTTTTACTTGAAGTATTACATTATAAATATATATAAATGCATTATAAATATATATAAATATATTATATTATATGTATATATATCTATATATGTATATATATATATATATATAATTCCATTTTATTTATTTATTTATTATTTATTTATTTATTTATTTATTTATTTATTTATTTATTTATGAATGCAAACCGAACCTTTGACGTGCACAATCATTTCCTTGGTCTGCGATGGATCCGTTTGACTCACAGGTGTAAATCTTGCTTTGAATATGGTTTGCATTTCACAGGTGATGTTTGTAAATACTACAATGTAGTACGTTGCTTTCTGATAGGGGTATGAATACACATCATGAACGTCGAAACAATATGAATCACCACTATTTTCCATGTAATGTACAACGTCACCAGATAGAGTCTGCAAGGCAATGTCAAAGTATTCTATCGTCTTTTTGTAAACGAAGGCCACCAATCTCCCGTTTCGGTAGAGACATTGCAAAAGTTGTGAGCTGTAAATATAAGCATAATGAAAGATGCGATCTAGATTATACCATATATAAAGTCAGGTGACATTAAACTAACATAAATCTTCACGAGCTTTTAGGAATTTTAAAGATGGCCTGTTTTTTACTGAAAGAATTTATGTACCAAGTCCGACGGTGGCATGATTTTCTTTAATATTTTGCGGTCGTAAAGTTTTCAATACTTTTTGGGACTAAGGCTTTTTAACGACATTTTCTAACATTTACCGTTTTTTAGTTTGTCATACAGAGGTATCATGATGTTTGTAAGTACTACAATGTAGTACGTTGCTTTTTGATAGGGGATGAATACACATCATGAACGTCGAAACAATATGTATCTTTCAATTGAAACTTTTTTAGATATTGTGTTGTGCTAAGTCATGATATTGTAGTCTGGCAAACTCGTTACGCATACCAATGCAACTTCTATGAAGCATTTATGTTCTCGTGCACCTTTGATTGCATTTGATTGTCACAGGAGAAAGGTAACAGGCGATTTATATTACGTTTAAGCGATTGAATTATTGCTGCTAATATTGTGAAACAGGGACTGGAAGAACGCAACGCATCCGAATTCATTTAACATATTTACTCAAAAGAAAACCATAAAACTGCCTTTATCTCAACTGTAATCGTATCATGACGCGATTCTCCATTTTTTATGTGTGCGTGTTCCCCAGCTTCCGATGGATCAGGAAACCATCGCTCATTAAATGACAGCCCAACAATTTTTTTAAATTATCTTTTGCTTGTTGTGTCAAGGAATTAGCCTCAATTTGTATCACTGGAACGTACTACTACACTTTGTTCTACGACCTGTTTGAAAGCCCTCGTACATACTCACTTAAGGTGACTTCAACATCTAGTGCATAATGATATTGATGTGCTTAATTACTCTCTGAATCAAATGCTTCACTCAAACATACCTGAAAGATATACTTTTGTTATATGTGGCAATTCAATATCCGATGACCACCAGGAATACGTTACTGCATGTTGAAGATCGGCGTGGATTGCATATTGACCATTAATCGTGCTTACTTTCTTAAGTTCAGCTTGTCGTTCGTTTACACTTGAAACACAACCTACAACTTTTGCTAGGCCATCTCCTGTATTAAAATTGTTACGAAATGCTACATTAGAGTTTCACTCCAGATGAACAAAGTTCTTGCAATACCATATTGAAGGACTATAATTAAGTGTAATATGGAAAGATTATTAACAGCATATGAAAGTTATTGTATCTCACATCTATGTAACTTATTGAAAACGCGTAACATCGCCATGAATGCCAAGATAACCTGCCTAAGCTGTAGAGTGTCGCTATGAGAGAGAGAGAGAGAGAGAGAGAGAGAGAGAGAGAGAGAGAGAGAGAGACCTTTTCATTTCTTCCTGAGAATGTACGCGAAAGAAATACCATATATTAAAAATGCTTGTCGATATGCAGCCAGTACGTGATGTTTCGTCCTTGTCGTGTAACAACAAGCAGAAATATTTAAATTCGACTGAGTACACAGACGATATCAAGAAATTGCTTGAAGCGTTACAATTTTTGTGTGTATCCATATCAGGTTCGTAAAAGTATCAGATCCACCATCATACATACATACAAACCTTCCTGAATTGCCTTGACGCAAACATTGGTTATGTTACTGTTCGTACTGATCCCGCTCAAAATCATTAGGTTTGTGCCGTTCTCAACACAGAGGTCCGTGTTAGTTTTGACGATTACGGTCGACAACTGGTCAGTTGTTATTGGCTCTGAAGAGAAACAAAATGTTGATTTATGTGAGTGTGCCTAGCACTGCTATTGACAAATACAGCTTAAGCTTACACAGGCCCTTATGATTATACCAGTCGTGCAAACAGGTGAAAAACAAGTCTGTCGAAATCTTGCTATTACGTTGTCCTCACGTGGTGAATTCACAGTTTGTTTTTATAGCGGTAATTTATCAACAACAGTGTTCTTTCTCTAACGTGAGAATGAAATCTTCCCAATCAATAAAATTGCTTTCTTCTTGCCCGTAAATCATGCCTGCAGGGTAAGATTACTATGACGCCAGGGCCTTTAACTCGTGCCAATATGTGATTATCATAATCCATTTCGTGTTTAGCGTTTACACACTGTGGTAGAACAAAAACTTGTTTTGATATTTGTTTTTAAATTACCTATCACTAGATACTATTCTGCGCCAATGGTCCTTCAAAAACTTGGGAATCACTGTATTATTAAGTTAAAAGAATAAACTGAAGCCAACTAGTTTTAAAAATTTGAACACGTTATAATATAATCATGCTTGTAACCAAGCTACTTGCGGTCGTATAATAGCAGAACCGTATAAAAAGGATTGTACCCTTTTTTGCGGAACACCTGTGGAAATTTAAAACCAAGAAGCTTAAAAACTCACCACTTTGTATGAAACAATGTTGTTCTGTGTGAGACGCCGATAACACATAAAATGGCACAGCAATATGCAGAATCAGGCTAATTAATTCGAATGCCATTGTAAATCTGAAATAAACATTGAAATGATAGTGTGGGATCGGTGACAAATAACAATTTAGAACATATGAACATCACTATCGTTACTCATTTTCACTTATTCACATGGCAATCACATATGGATCAAATAAAATCTACATGTTAAAGAGTTTCTCGGTTTCAATTGCTGACAATTGAATAGTGTTGCACAAGAGAAATGTCCACGCTGAGAATTTTACATAGCTTTACACTGTTTAGTAATTTCTTTATAATTTATCACTCAGAATTTATATTGAGTTAACAGTTTTCAATAAAGTTACTTGTTCTGGAATAAAATCACTTTCTTCTCTAACATTTTCTAACATAAAAGAGGCTAGTCCGGAAAATGGAGCAATACTGTGAGGCTTTGACAGCATTCTTGCCAACCTTAACCTAACTATAAGTATGCGTGTTGTACTTATATACAGGTATAAATTGTGTTTGAAAGCATTGATTTCCCCATGCTTAATGCAGAGCACAAAATACATTGCGTAGTAACTGATTTACGCTTTTGTAACATCAAGGCTGGATTATTGCAGCAGCTTCCTTTGTGAAATTCTAATTGACCTGTGAGAAAAAAATCAGTAAGTCCAACATGCCGCTGCATGCCAAATTATAGGCACAAGGAAATTTGCGCATATTGCACAATGAGTGTTCTTTTTAAACTTCATTAGTTACCTGTAGAGGAAAAGATTAAGTTTAAGGCTAAAATAACCCTCCTTACATTTTATATTCTGAGCGGCATTTGTCCAGATTACTTAAGGTCGTTGATCGATATACAGACACCATGACGTATTCTACAGTGATCGACGAAACTTCTTTTCTAGGCGTGATACAAGCTATACTACTACAAAGTCCGGATTTCGTGCTTTTTCAGTTGCTACCCAAATGTTGTGGAATGAGATCCCTTTCAATATTACTGCAAAAAATTGTTTTATTGTGTCTTTTAACGCCATTTTAAAACTTGTCTTTTTAGATATTGTTTCTACTGCTTATTTCTGATCTGTAATTTTTTACTTTTGTTCATAGCACTGAGACGTAGTGTAGGGCGCTTTTAAGAAATAAATAAATTATAGGTGATTACGGTTTTGCTATATTCGCCCACATAATTTCTGGGAACTATCGCCTTGTGCTGTTGTGCTAATGTTTAAAGCTTTCAAGTTGGTCAATTTTCCATCTGTTGAAATGAATTTTTACAGAATTTAAGATATGACCAAAATTAATAAGGCTAACGATGCGTTTTAGAAAATTATCAATAATTTTTAGATATTTCTGGAATAGGATTAAAAATTGTACTAAATTATAAAGTAGATATTTGCCATTCAAAAGGTAGTGTTTGTTTCAGAGCTGACGAAAATAATCGCAATCATACCATCCATAGTCCAATAACACTAGGTCAGAATTTGTAAGACAATAGTTGTAAACATAGATACAAAACAGCACAGAACAAAAACCCATGCCCGGGACTGTGAAGAAGTGTGTCAAGTATCGCTGTGTAAAAATGCAGGGGATTGTGAGCAGATTTGGAGTGGCTTAATCTTTTTAAAAATGTACTGTGCAAATCTGCATATATATGACGTCATGCGTTACATAACCGGCAACCAAGCGTCTGCTTGGTTTTGGTGCCATTGTCTTGCATCTTTCGGTCAATAAATGCACAGAAACTCTAATTTTCATGGATTTGACAACATTTCCTTTGCAACCGTTGCCTACATACATGAAACCTTCGGTATCGCCTTAAACAGGAACTTACAGGACCGTGGGCGCACAATAGAGCGATTATTCATGACGCTCATAATTTACATACACTGGGCGGGATTTTTCGAAGTCACGTGTGGACGATGGTTAATGGAGAAGTAAACAATACTGTTACCGATTAAGAGGGATTTCAATTATCACGTTCTGTCTAAATGTAATAGAAACCTGAACAAGGAATTTGTCTCCACTGGTAAAATAAACTGAACGCGATCATTTTATGGCCGCAGTAAACCCGTCCAACTTGAGGTCCCGGGCTTGAGGTCTGCCTATTAACTGCAGTCAGAGTGAACGTCGACTAAAACTTCGTTGTATACTACAGCATGATGACATCTAAATTCTTATGTATAACTAATTCAGTTGTTATAAGGAATGAATCAAAGGCAACATTTTCGCCTTCTATTTGAAAACATAAACAGCGCTGGCAGCGTCCGACAACTGCCGCACATTCACAAACAATGGGACACACACCGACCATAACGAAGTAAAGCGTGACTGTCACTGGCAGGATTTTGACTCCGGGGTGACGTAATTGAGGTAAATTTGTACGTTGAGGTAACGTAAACTTTGACTGCATACGATACGATATGCCTACAGGAATTCGCACGATGCATACATTTTGTGACAAACAGAACTTAAAGTTTCCATTGACATTGAAACTTAGACTTGGAATACTGTAAATCCGAGCGTTGATATTCAATTTTCATGACGCTGTGGTGTAGTTCGCCGCGATCGCGCGAGTAAGCTTGTTTGGATACATCGCCGTCAAGAGTTGTCTATACTCGCGAATGACGCTTGTCTGTCCATGCAGTTTTTGCATTTTTCGTTTATCTGGTGACTTAAGTTCCGAAGCCTGATAACGTTTCGACACTGTCGAAAATAAAAAGACAGATTCGTCTTTGCCAGCTTTTCGTCAATCACTAGTAACATTTTTCGACACAGATCGACAGGCATTGGTATCAAGTTTGATAAACGGTACTAAGAAGCACAGTCCCTCCAAGTTGGCAATCTATAAACGCAAGCTGAATGTGTGAATCGTTTCTGTAACATGTCCTGTGTCACGAGTAGGGTATCCACAGCTCACATGTTTACATCTGTGTCTTGATTAGGGTACACAGGTGTAATTTGTTGTCTTAGACTAATAGACCGTAAAAATTGGACGTGAACGGAAAGCCGAATGCCCAATAGCTTCAGCTGGCAATGTCCTCCATAATTTCAAGTTATGGTACGAGAATACAGTGAAGTAGCACTTATATATTGTTTTTTTATTTTAATTTTCTAGGCCTTACGTTTTTGTCATGCTATACCTCTAGTAACGACATGGTAAGACTTGCTGTCACATCTTGCAATAAAACGTGTGCAATCTAAACGCTGATGAACAGCGAGCATAGAGCAACAAAGACTGATGCCATCATTTCTAATTTTCCGCTAGCCGGACAATTTTTCCTGAATATTTATTCTGATGAATGAACGGCAACTGGAGTAAAGCGAGGCGACTCCAACCAATTTGAAAAAATGGTCCACATTTTACTGCCACTGGCGTTTTCTACACACAAAACACACAGACAAATGTCATGATGATACTGCAGTATAGATGACGTTACCGGGACCGACTTTTTTGAACGTATTGATTTCATCATGGACGTGTAAGACAAAGATATCCATTTCTTGAACAAAAAAATTGAAAATTGAAATTTAAATATTATCGGTGGTTTCATCTAACTCGGAAACTGAAGTGATGGTTTTCCGTCTTTTTGACGCTAAACACTGATATTGTCTATTGAAAAACAATATGGATAGTCGCTGGGGGTGTGTGTTGGGGAGGGAGGGGCAGAGGAGTCGGTCACATAGTCGATGACGGTGTGCTCGCTCTCATCGGAATTTCATCCGGACGTTTCTAATAGACGTACGGTGATGACGGTGGCACCGAATAATAAGGATAAGGTGTAGACTGGCAATAACGATGGTAGCAATTTATCTGATTTATATTGAGCTACATGCTGCCATGTTTGTTCGGTTGATGCTGTCCTATCCCTGCATACCATGCTGTTTGTTCCCGGCGTTATACGGCCTCCCACTACACAACGTCGTATTAGGGCTAATGCTGCCCCAGCTTCGTTGAAGCAACCACTTCGATTGAATAAGGAAGTTTGTGTGTATAGGCCCGGGTGCAGACCTAGGAAACGTGATACCGCACCATACAAGCTTTCAAGATTTACCCTATTTTTGGTTTTTATTCTAAACTCATCATAAGCAAATTTGTTGTAATAAGAATACAAACTGAATCTTTTGTTTTATTTGTGGAATTGATTGAATATGCGTTGTACCTTCAATGAGGTTTAGCTTGGGTGTTCTGTCTGAAAAAACCGTCATATCAGTGGCTATATACGTTTTTCTTGCGCAGCACAACAAAGAGTCCAAGCTGACTCCGTTTTTTGCAGTACATGGCCAAATATCTAAAAGCCTGTTGCTGCAAAGTAACACGTTTCTATGTTGAATATTGCGTGCATTTGAAAATTCCATAAAGGTACGACGCCGTTGGCTTTATCAGCATTATTTGATTACAATGTCGGATGTATACCTGACTGAGACCTAAATAGGGTCATAACTTTGACCCTGAGATCACATTTTATCCACCATTTAAGGTGATTTCGGTGACATCGTCTAAGACTCGAGATTGGCAACTTTTAGGTCAAGCCCTGACGTCACATACTCTCAAACAGGCAATTTTTGTTCATTTCGATATTATCTACGCTATCATCAAGCTTACACTGTCAAACTCCGTGTGACAAGAAGCCGTGACACGACCTCTGCTAGGATAATTTCCTATCATTTTGAACATATGATCTTAGACAGAACTAAGACTGTACACTTGTTTCGCACTTGCCATTGGTGGATGGAAATGACGAGAGTGATATCAGAACATATTTCAAGCCTTTTAGCACCCAAATGTCTTGTCACAGGAAGAAGCATAGAAAAGTTGCGCAGTACATTATCTCCCTTTGCTGTCCGTTAGTGTGAAAAAAACGGACGACATTCTGGTGGGGTCCTGGGGCCGTCGTCCAAAGGCAAAATTTTACGCATTGTTCGCATAACAAACTCATGGATTTGGGACTGTGATTTTAGTGTCGGCATGGATGTAAAAAATAGAAGGATACAGGACTGCCCCATAATCCCTTTCACACCTATTGTTATGTCTTTGTCTACGCTGGTCTTTGAAGTTGTGGCATGGTTGCCGCGATCAGGACGGCTCGGACACACCCACTTCACTCACAATATCGTGTACATCAAATTATTGTTGCCAAATTCATAAAAAAACTTTCAAACTTGTGAAATTGCTTGTGCTGAATGCCCAGACTGAACAGACCTCAAACAAACCAAAGACTGAGAAAATCGACGCATATTTGACCAAGTTATGACTATTCTTTTGAACCGACTTGGATAAGTCCTCATGTTGTAAAATCACTCTCACTTACAAAGGATCGAGCCGCGGAGTCTGATTTTTTTTTAATTAAGAGGTTCAAGGTATGAACTCTTTAGAAATGTTTGTCCTAAGTGCTGGTTCGCCTGGCCGTTGAAGTTATCGTATTCTAAAGTTGGGCTACAATTGCGGTACGCCGATAATTTGTCCCCATAGGATTGCATGCAAATGCGTTCGTCGTTCATGACATGTATCACCCATTGAAGTCACATTTCTAGACGTTCAGAGACATCGCTGAAAAAACTGTTACGCCAAAAATATAGTCTTATATATAACTTTCCTGTCTGGTCATGTTTGGCGGTCTGAGTGCCTGGCCGAAAATTCCCTGGTGATTTTTTCGCCGAAGTTCATTGCGTCGCGTCACCATTCTGCACGGGTTGAGGCATTGTTCGAGAAGGGGAAAGGTTATTACACATGCGCAGTTCTTGTTGTACCGTGTTTACGTGAGACAGAAAGTGAGCCAGGAGCTATGTATTCGATTGTTTTCCTCCTCGATGAGCCGCTTATCATCGTTAAGATAGAAAAAGGTTGTAGTATTGCTACAACAACATTACTGGCACAGAAGACGCTATTTTTTACGCTGTCTGTGGTAATGCACGGAAAGACTCGACGTTTACCGACGACAACCCGAAGGCACACTATGTATAAAATAACAAGCTAATCCCGTTACGGGATTACGAGATAACGAATCGGCGGCAACTATCCCTTGAACAAAGGATCAAGGACTGTCCTGTATCCTTCTATTTTTTACATCCATGGTGTCGGTAATCTATAATACGCCGACACCTCATTTTTGTTCAAAGATATCAGCAAAATAAAAAATGAAAAAAAAAACCGATTGGGCAGGTCGACAGATAAGAAAGTGCTTCCTATTTGTCTGTAGACATGACCAAGCCGCAGCTGTTAGCACCTTTAGTGTGATTTATTGTGTGTCGTCTTTGTCATGAATATTGATGACTAGCTAGCCGTGGGAAGTAGTTTCAGCGTCATATCTTGTTGGTCGTTTGCAACGGTAATGTTGCGCTCGTAGTTAGGGGAATTACGAGTTGAGAGGTACCAGTCTGGATCGTAATGCTTTCAGTAACTGAAGCTGACACACAACGATGTAGATTGTAACACAACCTTGTACTTTATTGCAAGATGGCGACCGTGTCGTTCACTGTCAACGGTCTGATCTCAAGTCTCAGTCTAAGCTCTCTACAAAGTTAAATACATCTTCAAACTTACATAATTACAAAGTTATCACATGGTAATTTTTCCCGCCAGTCTTTGATTGATTCTTAAGATTAAATAAGATCACACCATGGAATATCCCATTTTCGATTGTTCTCAATGAAATCTTAACCAATAATTAATTAAACTATCACACTATCTCTTATCTGCTTCTCGTACGATCTGAGTCAATGACCTTCACACGCCTTGGCCACGTGAGGGACGCTTCAAGATAACATCTCTACAGGGAGGGGCGTTACACTAACAACTACGGCTTGCCTATCCCACACATAGTTTTCCTATCCGAAGATCAAAAGGAAGCAACCCGCGCTTTCTTTGCTCGATCAGGATGGGAGCTTTGTCTTATTGATCAACGCTCAAGTAGAGTACAGTGACAGGCAGATAGAACGTAGTGCAGACAGAGATTTTGCCTCCTCAGGAAGTGCCAACGCCAAAAGTACAGAGAAGGGCTGCCCGAATGTCAACATTGTTTCGCCAGCCATGCGTCACAGCAAGGGAGCAGAAATGGCTCCTTCGCATCACAACCCCGCCTGAGAAGAAGCATGTAAAAAGACTTTTGACCGTTGATAGACCAATAGCAAGGCTGGAAGACCCAAGATATCTGAAGAAGAAATGCCATGCCTGACTAACAGAAACGACGTCTTCACCCGCAGGGAAATGCGCGACTGGGTGCTGACTAAAGTTCGAGGTTTATACCAAATCCCCAAGGCGTTCCTTATTTGGGACACAGGTGGGTATTAGAACAAATGACGAATGCTCCAAAAAGAGAAAACCGTGTATCGTTGACTCCTTCCCTGGATGTAAGTATGCGTGTTAGTATTTGTTGTTTGTAATCTTTATCGAATTGCATTGCTCTGATAAGTCGGTGCGTTATATTTGTCTCGGCCAGTGGGGTAAACATCGCTCTGACCATGTGATAATTTGAATACTCTTGATTGACAGTGTAGTGACATTTGCAAATGGGGGTCAAATGCTCGTTCCGGAACAAGCTGTTGAAAATGTATGCCGGCTCTGACAAAAATTACGACATTTTCAAAGTTTAGTTTTGACCCGACTGCATTTGCTGTATATATTTCATAGACAATATATGCGACATTTGGTGACATCAAACAGCTTGAACACGGTAAAATAACACGATTCTTGGACCAAACTCGGCACGTCCGATCAGTAGCGTGGCTTTTTGACATTTGCATAGAATTACTGTAATCCGGCATTTATAGGGGAAGTTCCTGTTTAACACGAGAAAGAGGTGCAGAGACTAGAGCCAAGACAACTAACAATGCACGCAGCAACGTATCGATTTGCCTTATCACTCACTATATCTACCTTAGACGTAACAGAATCCACACCAAGCCCTTCCTTCATTCATTGCTGTCTAATTTTCTTGCGTCATATCCTATGAGTCATCAACCATTCACATATCTGCAGCTCTATGCCAATCTCCCGCCATTCTAGCTCCTACCACGAAAAGGTTTACATTGTAAAACTTCAACATTGGTCAAGGCAAAGAAGAGCAAGGGCAGCATGCAAGCCACTGCCTGCTCATTGACAAGGTACAAGCGACATCCAGTGCACGTAAAAAAGCACCTGCTCCAGCTAGTTCTACTCGAAAGTTCGAAAGATAATCATACCGCCGATACGTCGACCACCAATGCCATTCTAGCCAATTGCAACTAACCACATTGCAAAACTTAAAGAAACGGGTATCGCAACTGTCGCCCGCTTCAATCATTGTCACGGGTCTGGCAATAGCTCCGCAACTTTTAACTTGGCTATCGCCCATCCTGGTCATCCAACCAGCAGGTAGAATGAACCAATTATGGCCTCGCCAGTGTACCGAACGACCCAGCCAACCATCCCCAACAAATTGACATGGCACCAGCCTTCAAGGGCCGGGCGGATGGGCAAATCACCTGTTGCCGCATCCCAACCAATCTGCTTTCCCATATGTCGAACAGTCAGCACTCAATGCCTGGCTGACCTAGGTAACTTCATTGTGTTATGTAGGTCATTTTCCTGAGACTAATTAGTCCAAAACGTTCTCTTGGTCTCTTTACTTTACGACACCACGACCGTAATTCAATTAGTTATGTTTGGAGCCTTCGAGAAATTCAATTTGTCGTGTAAGCAGATATATTTTTAGAACAGCAATTAGCATATCAATACGAGCTCAAGATTGTTCATATATTATATTTCATAACCATTTGAGTACAAATAGGAGACAGCTCAGTTTCCAGTCAGACATTTGGGATCGTGTCTGTGACGTGTTACCACAAGACTTTTGAAACTACAGACTCAACTCAAAACTTTTCAAGACCTTTACAGCAACGCTGGGTTTCTTCTGTTGACTATGTGCAACCTCAAACCTGCAAGCCAGCTGAGATAAGTAGCCTGTACTCTGTAACGGTTTGTAAACAACACTCTATTGTGAACTCAGCAAATTTTCATAATAGAAGAATTCAGCCAGACAAATTAATGGAGGATTTTGATCAGGACACATTTGATTCCCTCAGAAAATACAATCTAATTGCACTTGTCTATCTCTTCAAAATTGAAGTAAAAAAGATATATGCGCAAGAGGAAAATACATTACAATATTGTTAAACATAAAGTTAATTTAAGCCAATTTGAGAAATCCATTTTGAAAGATAATGAGCCTGTATTTACCATAGAACTCAAGAACTTAGCATTATAAATGCTGGCAGATTTGGAGCTTATGAAATTGACATAAGGGAAAGGAAAAATTAAAAAGGAATTACAAGTGGAAGCAAGACAGAGAGAGAATTTCAAATGGAAAAAAAGACAAAGAGAGAAAGAGAGAGATGGAAAAGAAAGGGAAAAACAAAAGACAGGTACATTGGAGGTTGCTGCGCGTTTGGTCGATGATTAATCATTTACCCATAAAACCTCATTTATCAGTAAACCATCTCAGTCCTTTTCATACCGAAACAGTCCAGGGAAATTTAACTCTTTTTCTGTAAGGATTTTTCAAAGGAGAGTAGAAAATCAAATGACAACAATTCACAGAGTTCAAGAAACACTTCCACGTCATCACATTCCAAGTTTCAACTCCAATCTGCAAACAGTTTGGCTCACTTTCTTATAACTTTTGTAAGATAGACTGGCATTTAATGTCAGACTGTCTCAAATTGAAAAGAAAATCAGAAAGTCACAGTGGTGAAAGTGGACTAAACCCACTTGGCTTTATTTCTTCATCATCTCAAGTTGAGTCTAATAATGTGTGTAACACATTTTCTGAGATTAAACTCCTCTTATCCCAATGATAAGGTCATGGTCAATTCTTCTCAAGATAGCATTATGGGTATTTTCAATCCATTTATTCACGATGGTTTAATATCACTTTCTATCTAGTGATTTGTCTTCCTCTACCCCTGTCAAAATTTTAAGAGATACTTGAGCTTCCAAGCTCTTTTTTGGCAGATACCCTGTCGTTTTCTTAAAAGTCATTTTCAGATTCTGAAGTTCTTATTAAGGGATAGATTGTAGTGACTTCATTCCTGTTCCTCTCCATAATGTCTTTTGTCTCAGGACTATGTTTCTGGACCAGTGACCTTAGGTAGTAGGCCTTTATTGCCTTTTGAAGGGCTTCACCTTCTTTTTGGAAACGACCTTGTTTGAGACGGGCAATTACAAAACCACTTGCAACCGACAAGCCTAGTTTAGATCATGATCCAGAGCCAATTGAGCAAAAAAAAATCCTGAAATTATCATGCACTTGCTGTTACTCAAGCCATGTAAAAGAAAACTTCTGAGACTCAAAATATTCCCATAAACGATCTCCAAGATGTTGACACTGGACAAAATGCTTGATATACGATCATTATATTTACATATATTGACGTATATTGAAATATATTGATTGCATACATTATGTATATCTTAATATATAGAACATTCCAATACTTTGCTATGCATAGCGTATATCTATGGAGATCATGAGTATACATAATGCAGATCTTTACCCGCCGAGTGTACACTGTACTTTTGCATTTTATTAGTAAACGTACATGCATATTTAACGTATTTGACATATGTACAGGATCAGTATATGTGTATAATTGTTGTATATCAAGAATTTAACCCAGTGTGACTTAGATAACACCATTTTCAGTCAGGTGTTTGATACGGATCATTCCATTATCCAGAGTGGATTTAACACTTCCATGAAAACTTTGGCTGGCCAAGGTCAGACATTTTCTAGATCAAATTTCATTGCCGAACAACACAAAGACCCAGATATTTTTTTGTTCGTTTGACAGGGTTGTTACACAGAGGTTAAATTTCAGATAACCCTGTTTGTTATTATACAAGGTCTGATATTCTCATGCGCTAATAGAGACCTCCAGATGTCTTGGTTGATGACGATCAAATTGTAGTCATAGTCAAATATAGTTCCAAATCCTACCGTGCAGAAATATGCGCCTGGCCCATGTAATCCCCTGGGCTGGTCATTTAGGAGTCAGGAAGACTGATCATAAAATGCTTATTCATTTTTATTGTCCTTATATCAGGTACGATGTAACACATTTCTGTAAAATTTGTCGCATATTTCAAAAGATAGGAAAGTCAAATCAGACCATTTGGAAGACCCCTTTACGGCCAATTCCTGCATTTCAAGAATCATTTAGTAGAATACTTATAGACTGTGTTGGGTCCCTACCAAAATCCACATCAGGAAATGAGTACATGTTGACAATAATGTGTACATCTACTCGGTTCCCTAAAGCCATACCACTGAGAAACAAAAAACAAAGACTATACGGCTCAGTCACAACCAGGGTGCTCTAGAGTGTTTCACTTTTGTCAAAATTTCATCTTGTAGACACATATCTAAATTTACTAAATTCACAAAGCTTAAGGTTCGGTACATATATGCTTGAAAAGTTGTGAACCAAACTTTCTTAGTATTTCCATGGCAACCAGTTCTTATTGTGTTAACACACCGTCACGGACACTACAAATATGATGAGTTGATGGGAAATAACATAATAGACTATACAACATTTGTACAAATATTCTTTTTAAAAGTTTAACAAGAAAATATATACATCTGTTGTAGAAAATAAGGTGAATGTATCAGGATTTTACCAGCTTTGCATGATTTCCTGCAAAATGATTTGTTACGAAAAAAAGAATTTTTTATTTTTTTCTCCCCATGAGCTTATGATTCCTCTAGTTTACAGATTTGCCCTTTAGTACATTTAAGTATTTTTTACTGCAATTGTTGAAGTATTTAGAAACCGTTAATAGTATTTGCAGCAAAATTTTGCTTATTTTTTTGTTGTTTTCTAATCATTTTTGTACTTTGGTATACGTGTCACGGACACTACACATTTAAGAATATATGTGTGTGAAACAAACTATTGTTTATTATAACCAGTAAACCTGTAAAAATATTAAAATTATCGCAATCATACCAATCCATAATCCAATAACACTAGGTCAAAATTTGTAAGACAATAGTTGTAAACATAGACACAAACTGCACAGAACAGAC
Organism: Ptychodera flava; assembly: GCF_041260155.1. Lineage (NCBI taxonomy): Eukaryota > Metazoa > Hemichordata > Enteropneusta > Ptychoderidae > Ptychodera > Ptychodera flava. The sequence continues at coordinate 101,203 of NW_027248399.1, forward strand.
AGTAAATAGACAGTACACAAACAAAGTCAAATTCATGAAAGAAAGATTTATGGACCTCTGGCCAAAAGACCAAGAAGTGATGTCAGGTGTTTTGAAAATAGTAAGCGCATCCTGCCCCACATGTGGCACCCGCCATATATCAATCTGTAAGTCAGATAGGTAGTGGTCACTAACTAAGGCCCCATGTCACCGATGCCATCAGTGATCATTTGTCGAAGAGAGATATCGTATTTATCAACCAGCTTGCGATACCTGCCAAAAAGCGTTTGAATGTAGAGACAAGTCTTGCTCTGGTGTAACCTTGATTTAACAGTTTGAAAGAGAGATGGCCATGTCTCTCTACAAAATCACCATATGAACTGCATGCTCTTGCATATCGAATAAGCTGGGAAATGTATACCCCATAAGCAGGTGAGAGTGGAATATTACTGATGAGGTGTGGAAAATTAATTATACTAAAGTTGAAATCATCTCTCTTGTCATATAGCCTAGTAGAAAGGTGACCATTAGAGTCAAATTCAAGTGAAATGTCCAGATATGAAGCAGAAGAGGCCGTTTCTGTAGTCTCTTTAATCTCCAATTCTGGAGGATAAATCATAGCGAGATATTTACTGAATTCAGAGTTATTCAATAAAATAACATCGTCTATGTATCTAAATGTAAGGTTGAAAGTACGAGCTACAGAGACCTTTTTCTGCTTGATGAGGTTCTGGATAAATTCTGCCTCGTATGAGAACAGAAATAAGTCGGCAAGTAAGGGAGCACAGTTAGTGCCCATGGGAATTCTTATACACTGTTGGAAAATGTGTCCTCCAAATTCAACAAATATGTTGTCAATGAGGAAATCAAGCATACTGATAGTGTCTTTCTCGGTATAAAAACACTTAAGCGTTAGTAATATTTTTAACAAAATATGTAGAATTATACCCTAATACCACATATTTGTAACGGCGTGAACCGTTTTGTAGAAAAATGCTTGGTTGATGATGTTTTTCAAGCGTTCTTTCAATTTATCATGTGGTATTGTGGTATACAATGTGGAAAAATCGAAAGTTTTAATAGATGTTATTTTTGAAACAGATCTTGATTTCAAATTTTCCAAGAGTTCCTTCGAATTTTTTAATATCCACATTTGATTTATACCACTCGAGAAAAGACAACATCACAGTATTATTGAAGTCCCCGTTTAACAGTACAAAGAACAGAAGTCAGTATCTTCGATAACTCTGTTGTTGAACATTTTGAAGATCCTGCGATAAACCTAGCTTTGTAAGGTGTTTTGTGGAGCTTTGGTATCCAGTATAAGCTAGGCAACTTATTATGGTCATCCTTTGTTGTAATATTAAAATTATCCATGAATGACTATTATGGTTTGCCTAAATTTCAGATTTGTTGAACATTGATTGTCTGTAAGTGGAGTTGGTGAAGGTCTTAGTTACACCAAGTTCGTCTATAAGACATTCAAAATAATACTTCTTACAGACAAATACAATGTTATTGGCAGCTTTATCAGCAGGGACGACAACATATTTGTCATGGATATCATTCAAACACTTAACAGCATCAGGATCTTTAAATACAGAATAGGGTCTTCTGCAAACATGTGATCTTAGTCGACCAATACAGCCACGCACTATTTTCCTCACAGATTTGACCCATTCTGACAGTGTGTCCAGCTTGACATCCTCCCTTTTAGCCCATTTCCTGGCATATTCTTCAACTGAGTCCATAATGATCTTAAAATTATGGTTCCAGTTGATCCTGCGAGGTTCTCTGAACTTGGATTCACAAGATAATATCTTACGAAGGTGATGATGTTCAACCAAGTTCAGATCACCAGTGATGACATGGCCAACTGGAGTATATTTGAAGGGAGATGTAGAGCAGTCACAGGATGCTGGTGTTTGAAGGAATTCATCAATTTTTAAGTGCCACAATGCCTTATTGTAATTGAATATTTTATTGGAGATTGTCTTGGTGTATTGATATGACAGAATAGGTACAGACTGGTTCTTAAAGTATACAGGTATAGTTGATGTAACCTTTTTGTTGTGTAGTATATTGCTGATATTAATGGCATCAATTCCTTTGTTAGTAAATGGAAGATGTATGAAATGACGATGATCATCAGTCATAGGTTCAGCACGAACAGGCTTGTATAGTCGGTATAGTGCAATGTCAGCAATAATACTGACCAGAATTATAATTACGACAAGAACTGATTACAAACAAATCAATAACATATTATTAAGGAAGTTTAAGATAAAGAATATTTGTAGTACTGGTATTTTTCAATAACCAGAAAATTTTATCAGAAATACAACACTGAATGCGAAAATTCTTAGGATAACTGGTATGTAGACAATGATAACTGGTATTTAGAAAATGCTATAAAATGCAAAACTGTCCTAGTAACACTATAAAGTGAACAATAAATGATTTACTGAACATTTGGTTTCCAACATATTATTGTGATCTGTATTTCAGTAGCGTCACGGACACTACACATTTGAATACTTAAAGGGGCAACTTCTTTATCAGTTTTAACAGACAATATTAAACACAAATTCTCTATATCAGAAGTCTAATTAAAGTCATGAAGAGTATAATATAATACTCTCTTGCCACTCATGTTGGTGACTGGAGTTTTTTAAGTATTTGGTCAGCATCTATTGTGTATAAGGGGGAAAGAGGTTGCACATCTGACTGTTTATGGTGGTACTGCAGTAGTGTGGGCTCCATTATGGATCTTTGTCAATAGTGATGTATATAAGGGGAGGATTTATGTCCTGTAATGTTATTTTTCTGTTTTATCCCCTTGTTTGCATTATAAGGTTGTATTATTTGTGTTTGATAAAATTTCAGTCGTGTGTTGTTTGTTTAGGGAAAGCTATGGCAAGACATAGTCGGATCTAGCATGTGGTGTCTTTTGAATGCTGTGATCCTGAAATCAATGTTTCAAAACCCAAGTGTGTGGTTTCTCCTCAGTCGCAAAGTCCTGTCTTTCCTAAGTTGTTGTGTCAGATATTTTGATTTTTATATGCTTGTTCTTGTTGTCGTTTTCATGTGTTATTGGCTTCAAAAAATAAAGCCAATATTTCCATATTTTTATCTTATGTTGAGATTTTTTGTGAATTTTGTTTTTGACAAGTGTGTCTTTTATGTTTTTGTTTCTTTTGTAGGCTGTTATTTTGGGTTCAGGGAAAAGGGTTTTTAATGTTTCGTCCTTTTCAAGTTCCTCCCAATATTTTGCAAGACTTTCTTTCAAGTCTTTTGTTTTAATATATGGCCTATATGCTGTTGTGAAGATTAGATTATTTGTTGTTTCCTTCTTTATTTTCTTCTACTTTTTGTTGAGTTCAATTTCTGTGTTGATTTCTGTTGTAATTCTAGTTATTTCTTTTTATGTGTATTCTCTGTAAATTATTTGCTCGTAAAGAAATCAACTATCTCCTTGAAATCGTTTGTGTCATGTACAGAAGTATCTGAGAATTTCACCTTCAATTAGTCCTTTAAAATTTGATTTGGGTAACATGATTCTCTGTGCAGGTATTAGAATGTTCCAATTAGTTTGTGTGGGGTTTAATATCCACTATCTCCTTGAAATCGTTTGTGTCATGTACAGAAGTATCTGAGAATTTCACCTTTAATTAGTTCTTTAAAATTTGATTTGGGTAAACATGATTCTCTGTGCAGGTATTGGAATGTTCCAAATAGTTTTGTGTGGGTTTTAATATCCAAAATATTTTCTTGGTTGTGCCTTGGGCCCTTCAAAATTTTGACGTCGAGAAATTTTTTTCAAGTGATTTCTTAACCTTAAATTTAATGCTGGGTGTATTTTGTTTATTCTATGGCTGAACTCTGCCAGTTGGTTTTGTGCTCCAGTAAAAATTATGAAAATGTCATTTCTGAATCTCTTCCAAAAGTGAATCACATTTTGGTATTCAGAGATGATTTCCATTTCCCATTTATGAAATGCCATCATGGCAATCTCCAGCAATAAATTTCAGCCCATTAAACAGCCACATATTTGGCGGTAGAATTCATTGTTGAATAGCCCAAAGACTTGAAAGAAAGTCTTGCAAAATACTGGCAGGAACTTGAAAAGGACGAAACATTAAAATCCTTTTCCCAAACCACCCAATAATAACCAACAAAAAGAAACAAGAACAGAAAAGACACACTTGTCAAAACAAAGTTCACAAAAAGAGACAAAACGTTAACAATAATCTCAACAAAAGATAAAAATATGGAAATATTGACGTCATTTTTTGAAGCCAATATCAAGTGAAAATATTAACATCAACAAGTATAACAAAACAACAAAATATCTGACAAGACAGGAAAGACAACTTTGCGACTGAGGAGAAAGCACACACTTGGGTATCGAAATAGATTTCAGGATCACAGCATTCAATAGACACCACATAATAGATGCGACTGTTTCTCACCATAGCTTTCCCTTAACAGCCAACATACGATTGAAATTTCATCAAGCACTTATAATACAGCCTTATAATGCAAACAAAAGGCTTAAAACAGAAAAATAATTTGAAGAGACATAAACCCTCCCCTTAGTGCATCACTGTTGACAGGGATCTGTACTTGAGCCAACACTACTGCAGCAGCATCATAAATAGTCAGATTTGCAACCACTTTCCCCCCTTATATAATTCAAAAACACATTTTCTTTTGGTTTTTAAAGATTTATTATGGTCTATGAAGTTTACTTCAGATGTCAGGTGAATTTATATGTAAATGCAGTAAAAAATGGTTCACCACTTGTTGGGTGTAGTGTCCGTGACATGAAGCCTGTTGCAAATGAAAAGTGGTATAATGTGAAAGTAAATTAGTTTGTTAGGTATTATGCCTTAATTTCACTATAAATAACATTTCTATCTTAAAGTTATATTGGGAAATAACTGATAACACTATTTCTGTTCCTTTTTAAACCCCTATACCGTTATTTCATAGGACAGTTTTTTAACATTACAATCTTAAAAGGTAGAAAAAACATCTTTCACTGGTTTAATATATTTCATTTGATGTCTTACTCAAAAACTAAGTTACTCTCTTATAAAAATGTAACTTCAGCTGGTAAACAATAGAATTACCAGCTTAAATCACTGTAACAAATAATGTATAGATTTGGTGTCACGGACACTACGGCCGTCACGGACACTACAATTGGCCCCATTTTGATATACTGAAACAATACAAGTGTTAAATGGATTGTATTTTTATAACACATAAGGAAGGCAAACAGGGCCACTTTGGATAATGACATCAGATCTCTCCTATCTGAATATGGCTGAAAGTTATGAGGGTGTCACGGACACCACAGTAAGTCAGATAGGTAGTGGTCACTAACTAAGGCCCCATGTCACCGATGCCATCAGTGATCATTTGTCGAAGAGAGATATCGTATTTATCAACCAGCTTGCGATACCTGCCAAAAAAGCGTTTGAATGTAGAGACAAGTCTTGCTCTGGTGTAACCTTGATTTAACAGTTTGAAAGAGAGATGGCCATGTCTCTCTACAAAATCACCATATGAACTGCATGCTCTTGCATATCGAATAAGCTGGGAAATGTATACCCCATAAGCAGGTGAGAGTGGAATATTACTGATGAGGTGTGGAAAATTAATTATACTAAAGTTGAAATCATCTCTCTTGTCATATAGCCTAGTAGAAAGGTGACCATTAGAGTCAAATTCAAGTGAAATGTCCAGATATGAAGCAGAAGAGGCCGTTTCTGTAGTTCTGTATCTCTTTAATCTCCAATTCTGGAGGATAAATCATAGCGAGATATTTACTGAATTCAGAGTTATTCAATAAATAACATCGTCTATGTATCTAAATGTAAGGTTGAAAGTACGAGCTACAGAGACCTTTTTCTGCTTGATAGGTTCTGGATAAATTCTGCCTCGTATGAGAACAGAAATAAGTCGGCAAGTAAGGGAGCACAGTTAGTGCCCATGGGAATTCTTATACACTGTTGGAAAATGTGTCCTCCAAATTCAACAAATATGTTGTCAATGAGGAAATCAAGCATACTGATAGTGTCTTTCTCGGTATAAAACACTTAGCGTTAGTAATATTTTTAACAAAATATGTAGAATTATACCCTAATACCACATATTTGTAACGGCGTGCCGTTTTATACCGTTATTTGACGACTGATCCGTTTTTGTAGAAAATGCTTGGTGTATGATGTTTTTCAAGGTTCTGTCAATTTATCATGTGGTATTGTGGTATACAATGTGGAAAAATCGAAAGTTTTAATAGATGTTATTTTTGAAACAGATCTTGATTTCAAATTTTCCAAGAGTTCCTTCGAATTTTTAATATCCACATTTGATTTATACCACTCCGAGAAAAGACAACATCACAGTATTATTGAAGTCCCCGTTTAACAGTACAAAGAACAGAAGTCAGTATCTTCGATAACTCTGTTGTTGAACATTTTGAAGATCCTGCGATAAACCTAGCTTGTAAGGTGTTTTGTGGAGCTTTGGTATCCAGTAAAGCTAGGCAACTTATTATGGTCATCCTTTGTTGTAATATTAAAATTATCCATGAATGACTTATTATGGTTTGCCTAAATTTCAGATTTGTTGAACATTGATTGTCTGTAAGTGGAGTTGGTGAAGGTCTTAGTTACACCAAGTTCGTCTATAAGACATTCAAAATAATACTTCTTACAGACAAATACAATGTTATGGTAGCTTTATCAGCAGGGACGACAACATATTTGTCATGGATATCATTCAAACACTTAACAGCATCAGGATCTTTAAATACAGAATAGGGTCTTCTGCAAACATGTGATCTTAGTCGACCAATACAGCCACGCACTATTTTCCTCACAGATTTGACCCATTCTGACAGTGTGTCCAGCTTGACATCCTCCCTTTTAGCCCATTTCCTGGCATATTCTTCAACTGAGTCCATAATGATCTTAAAATTATGGTTCCAGTTGATCCTGCGAGGTTCTCTGAACTTGGATTCACAAGATAATATCTTACGAAGGTGTTGATGTTCAACCAAGTTCAGATCACCAGTGATGACATGGCCAACTGTAGTATATTTGAAGGGAGATGTGTAGAGCAGTCACAGGATGCTGGTGTTTGAAGGAATTCATCAATTTTTAAGTGCCACAATGCCTTATTGTAATTGAATATTTTATTGGAGATTGTCTTGGTGTATTGATATGACAGAATAGGTACAGACTGGTTCTTAAAGTATACAGGTATAGTTGATGTAACCTTTTTGTTGTGAAGTATATTGCTGATATTAATGGCATCAATTCCTTTGTTAGTAAATGGAAGATGTATGAAATGACGATGATCATCAGTCATAGGTTCAGCACGAACAGGCTTGTATAGTCGCGGTATAGTGCAATGTCAGCAATAATACTGACCAGAATTATAATTACGACAAGAACTGATTACAAACAAATCAATAACATATTATTAAGGAAGTTAAGATAAAGAATATTTGTAGTACTGGTATTTTTCAATAACCATCAAATTTTATCAGAAATGCAACACTGAATGCGAAAAATCTTAGAATAACTGGTATGTAGACAATGATAATGGTATTTAGAAAATGCTATAAAATGCAAAACTGTCCTAGTAACACTATAAAGTGAACAATAAATGATTTACTGAACATTTGGTTTCCAACATATTATTGTGATCTGTATTTCAGTAGCGTCACGGACACTACACATTTGAATACTTAAAGGGGCAACTTCTCTATCAGTTTTAACAGACAATATTAAACACACATTCTCTATATCAGAAGTCTAATTAAAGCCATGAAAAGTATACTATAATACTCTCTTGCCACTCATGTTGGTGACTGGAGTTTTTTTAAGTATTTGGTCAGCATCTATTGTGTATAAGGGGGAAAGAGGTTGCACACCTCACTGTTTATGGTGGTACTGCAGTAGTGTGGGCTCCATTATGGATCTTTGTCAATAGTGATGTATATAAGGGGAGGATTTATGTCTGTAATGTTATTTTTCTGTTTTATCCCCTTGTTTGCATTATAAGGTTGTATTATTTGTGTTTGATAAAATTTCAGTCGTGTGTTGTTTGTTTAGGGAAAGCTATGGCAAGACATAGTCGGATCTAGCATGTGGTGTCTTTTGAATGCTGTGATCCTGAAATCAATGTTTCAAACCCAAGTGTGTGGTTTCTCCTCAGTCGCAAAGTCCTGTCTTTCCTAAGTTGTTGTGTCAGACATTTTGATTTTTTATATGCTTGTTCTTGTTGTCGTTTTCATGTGTTATTGGCTTCAAAAAATAAAGCCAATATTTCCATATTTTTATCTTATGTTGAGATTTTTTGTGAATTTTGTTTTTGACAAGTGTGTCTTTTATGTTTTTGTTTCTTTTGTAGGCTGTTATTGGGGGTTCAGAGAAAGGGGTTTTTAATGTTTCGTCCCTTTTCAAGTTCCTCCCAATATTTTGCAAGACTTTCTTTCAAGTCTTTTGTTTTATATATGGCCTGTATGCTGTTGTGAAGATTAGATTATTTGTTGTTTCCTTCTTTATTTTTCTTCTACTTTTTGTTGAGTTCAATTTCTGTGTTTGATTTCTGTTGTAATTCTAGTTATTTCTTTTTATGTGTATTCTCTGTAAATTAATTTGCTCGTAAAGAAATCAACTATCTCCTTGAAATCGTTTGTGTCATGTACAGAAGTATCTGAGAATTTCACCTTTAATTAGTCCTTTAAAATTTGATTTGGGTAACATGATTCTCTGTGCAGGTATTAGAATGTTCCAATTAGTTTTGTGTGGGGTTTAATATCCACTATCTCCTTGAAATCGTTTGTGTCATGTACAGAAGTATCTGAGAATTTCACCTTTAATTAGTTCTTTAAAATTTGATTTGGGTAACATGATTCTCTGTGCAGGTATTGGAATGTTCCAATAGTTTTGTGTGGGGTTTAATATCCAAAATATTTTCTTGGTTGTGCCTTGGGCCTTTCAAAATTTTGACGTCGAGAAATTTTTTTTCAAGTGATTTCTTAACCTTAAATTTAATGCTGGGTGTATTTTGTTTATTCTATGGCTGAACTCTGCCAGTTGGTTTTGTGCTCCAGTAAAAATTATGAAAATGTCATTTCTGAATCTCTTCCCAAAGTGAATCACATTTTGGTATTCAGAGATGATTTCCATTTCCCATTTATGAAATGCCATCATGGCAATCTCCAGCAATAAATTTCAGCCCATTAAACAGCCACATATTTGGCGGTAGAATTCATTGTTAATAGCCCAAAGACTTGAAAGAAAGTCTTGCAAAATACTGGCAGGAACTTGAAAAAGACGAAACATTAAAAATCCTTTTCCCAAACCACCCTATAATAACCAACAAAAAGAAAAAAGAACAGAAAAGACACACTTGTCAAAACAAAGTTCACAAAAAGAGACAAAACGTTAACAATAATCTCAACAAAAGATAAAAATATGGAAATATTGACGTCATTTTTTGAAGCCAATATCAAGTGAAAATATTAACATCAACAAGTATAACAAAAACAACAAAATATCTGACAAGACAGGAAAGACAACTTTGCGACTGAGGAGAAAGCACACACTTGGGTATCGAAATAGATTTCAGGATCACAGCATTCAATAGACACCACATAATAGATGCGACTGTTTCTCACCATAGCTTTCCCTTAACAGCCAACATACGATTGAAATTTCATCAAGCACTTATAATACAGCCTTATAATGCAAACAAAAGGCTTAAAACAGAAAAATAATTTGAAGAGACATAAACCCTCCCCTTACGTGCATCACTGTTGACAGGGATCTGTACTTGAGCCAACACTACTGCAGCAGCATCATAAATAGTCAGATTTGCAACCACTTTCCCCCCTTATATAATTCAAAAACACATTTTCTTTTGGTTTTAAAAGATTTATTATGGTCTATGAAGTTTACTTCAGATGTCAGGTGAATTTATATGTAAATGCAGTAAAAAATGGTTCACCACTTGTTGGGTGTAGTGTCCGTGACATGAAGCCTGTTGCAAATGAAAAGTGGTATAATGTGAAAGTAAATTAGTTTGTTAGGTATTATGCCTTAATTTCACTATAAATAACATTTCTATCTTAAAGTTATATTGGGAAATAACTGATAACACTATTTCTGTTCCTTTTTTAAACCCCTATACCGTTATTTCATAGGACAGTTTTTTAACATTACAATCTTAAAAGGTAGAAAAAACATCTTTCACTGGTTTAATATATTTTATTTGATGTCTTACTCAAAAACTAAGTTACTCTCTTATAAAAATGTAACTTCAGCTGGTAAACAATAGAATTACCAGCTTAAATCACTGTAACAAATAATGTATAGATTTGGTGTCACGGACACTACGGCCGTCACGGACACTACAATTGGCCCCATTTTGATATACTGAAACAATACAAGTGTTAAATGGATTGTATTTTTATAACACATAAGGAAGGCAAACAGGGCCACTTTGGATAATGACATCAGATCTCTCCTATCTGAATATGGCTGAAAGTTATGAGGGTGTCACGGACACCACAAAATTTTGGGACAAAAAATGTGGGCAACTTTCATGATTTGTCATTCATAATCAATACGTTGACCCTATAAACATTTAGTACCAACTAATCACAGTTGGTCTTCCAATGAAATAGATGTTTTGGGAAACATTCTAGGGTAATGTTTTTCAGGTGATAATAGAGAGATAAATCCATGCTGTTGTCAAAATATAAAAAGCGTAACGACACAACAATTTCACTTGTTATAACGTCATTTCCATTCAAATCCATATATTAAGATGAAATAACTTGCAAAAGAAAGAAGAAATGCTATGTGATACTTTAAATATTCTGAATAATCAAAAAAATAATCTAACAGTTTCAAAAAGTGAGTTAAAAAAGTTTGCTTTTTCAGATGAAACAGCGTACCACGCCCATTTTGACCCATTTTTAGGGTACTTTTTTCACTACTCAGCTCAAAATCATTAAAAAAACTCCACTTTTTCGATGGGGCCTGTTTGGTTCTACTGGTTGTTTCATATTAAGAACAATGTTGCATTAGATTTTGCTCAACATTTTTTATATTAGAGCGTAACATGTCGAAATCTGTCTAGAGCACCCTGATTGTGACTGACCCGACAGTAAAATATCTAGTCAAAATTTTAACCTTGCTTGGCCTTCCAAATTGTGTCTAGTCCGATCATGGCTCAAACTTTATGTCTGTAATTTTCAACAAATCATTGATCAGCCAGGCATTAAACATATAGGTCCTCTGTCTATCACCCAGAAAGTCAGGTTTCTCCCGAGCGGTTTCATCAAACCTTGAAAAATATGTATAAGGACCTACTGTTTAGGCGCAGAGAATCAGTGGGATGAAGGAATTAATTTTCTGCTCTTTGCTGTTAGCCCATTTGAGCTTGTATTTAGACATACATTTTCGTTGCCTACTCAAGCTTTCATAGATAAATTTCTATCAGACGATAAAGAGTGTTTTAATATGTTAAAATATATATCAGAATTTCGAAGAAAGTCAGGTGGCTAAACAAAGATAGCGCTACACGGATGACAAAAGTGCCAAATTTGCTACATATTTTCGCATATATGTATAGATGAAAATAAGCTTTTGCTACAAAAATTTGTGCTACCAGAAATGTTGGATTACGTCATAAATTCAAAATGGCGCCATTGTATTGTTTTAAAATGTTGAAATACGGTTAATTCAGGCAGTTTTTTAATATTTTATTTTGGATAAACTTGGCTAATAAGCTCAAACTATTATGAAACTAATGAATATTTAACAATGGTCTCCGTCTGAAAAACTGAATCGATACAAAGGAAATGAAGGCGACTTTATGAATCTGTTCTACATCTGAATGTGTTATGGCATAGTAAGTAGATCAATATTAATGTGATTTCATGATAACAAAAAACAAGGCAAGAAACCAGTGAATTAATATTACCGTGACCCTAGTCACGTGACGTGACCGAAAAAAGGTTTTATGTCTTTAAATTTTGTCTTTTGTTTCCTTTGTTTGAGAAGCCCTTTTCTTTTGTTGGATTTTCTTGATTTTTTCTCTGTGTGGTCACAGACTCATAGTTTTGTGACACAGTACTTTTTTGGAGGATATGCTGGCCTTGAAAAGACCGTTTGGTCAGGGTTTTATGACCAAAGAGTATACTTTATTTCTTCTTGCCTTTATTAAGCTAACTTGCTCTTTTGCAGCTTATATGAATTTTATTAAAAGCGTCTTTGCCTTTCATTTTCGGTCCGGTTTTGCTGTGTGGAAACCAAAAACCTAAAAAACGCCAGGAAGCTTAGAAACAGAAATGGCAGGTTAGACAAGATTAAGAACTGCGAAACATTTTCAGATTCATCAAAAAACGTTCAAATCACACCATAACAAGTGTTAAAATCTAAGCATCAAGCAAAGGCTTGAAATTTATTCCCGCTCCGAAGTACTTATACAGAAAAAAATGTTGTATGAGATATCAACAAATTTATTCGCGTCATATGATTGTGCAGTATCATGAGAAACAAACACCAATCCACCAGACATCCATTCTAAGATAAGTCCATGTTGAACACTATTAACAGCGGTAAAACCAAAAGTGTAGAACGATGTTGAAGCAACTTTGATTAGTAGACGAAATTCCGTTCGCAACCCATCAAAAAGAACATACCTGCAGCAGAAAAGACTGCTTTGAACAATCTGTCCAAAACAAAACAAACAACAATAATACTCACCAATACAGGAAGAGGCATAACAATTGTGAATACCAAAGATGAATTAAAGAAGTTATATAAAGCTACAAAATGTACACTATTACTACACCTTAAAGCAAAACTTGGTGACGTTAACTTTACTGTGGAAATGATATACGAAATCAATTATGTGCGACAAGAAGATCATTGACTTGGACCAAAGCGGCTTACACCTTCCCCATTCCCATTAGTAGAATAATGTTTACACCACGACGGTATCTCCTGCGAAAAATACACAAAACCAAGGCAGAAGCAACAATCATTATCAAACGTCCTTTGAGAAGTGGGTGCTCGAGCCCAATAAACCAAATCTCGGAATTTCTAGACTTTGTCATAAAACCAATCGTGCAAAGACGACTTACATATGTCAGGACACAAAAAACTTCATTAACTAGTGAAAATCTGATAACAATCCATTACACTTTATTCCGGTAACATTACACGTGGTATCGATGTAAAGGACACGCCATAAAATTAAGCCATAAACGCTGTGATCGTAGCGTTAGACGCTGAAACAGTACCAGCCAGCACATACGATACCAAAAGACCACAAACAAAATACATGAAAGCCTTACTGCCGATTATTCTAAAACACAACATCTTTTAATTCGACTGAGAAAGGATATAAACAAATAAGTGGCTGTAGCAAGGCTCACCAGAAATATATGACATCACTTATCATGAAACGGAAAAAGTTATATTAAATCCCAGAGCCGGTCAAATGTTCGTAAACGTGAAAAGTTTAAAAGGTGACATTTTCAAGATTTTCACAGGAACAGAACATCAACAAATTTTCAGAACTTTTGTGGAGGACTGCAATAATATGCACCCTACGTTCAACTTGGGAATTCATAATTAAACGTTCTGTAGACAAAATCTTATAACTTGACCTCGCTAGTGATCTTCAAATGTCAGAGACGCAATCGAGAGGATGGCTCGACTTTAAAACCAATAAAAAAATCTGACGATGTTTATAAAGACACTAGTGCCACCCACAGTCAAAGCCTTCATTTAAGGGTTTAAGATGAATTACTCAGATATGTTAATACTTGCAACAAAACTTTGACATCATAAAAGATCAAATTCTTAACGTAAAAACTTCAACGACGACATTACAAAAGGAAAGACATAGCTTGTATAGAAAGAATGTGACAATACGTCAGCCATCCCTCATCAACAAACATTAGCACTGCGCGAAAAGCTTTATATATATAATCCCCCCCCCCCCCGTATTCCGAACGAGTGTGGCTGCGTCGTGGACGAGTGATTCCCCGTGTAGCGGCCGTATCCCTCCGAGCCGTAGGCGAGGGGGGATACGGCCGCTACAAGGGGAATCACGAGTCAGCGACGCAGACACACGAGTGAGGAATACGGGGGGATTATATATTATCACATGCATTGACCCAGTTTTCCGTGAATAAACCTTCCAGGAGTGATAATTACTGGGAAAAAAACGAGAGGGAGTATTTTTCAAGAATTCATACGCTTGTGTTATGCGGCCGTGGCTGGGTCACAGCTGACTTGTCTGCGCTCAGCTCAACATATTGAGGCTGCTCTATGGATAATTAGTGTCGTTCGTAGTTCTTTTTCTGTGCGAATCAAGCGGAAATAGGAAAGACTATGGATTTTTAATGCAAGGTATATATTTGGTACATATTATAACATCAATTTTAGTGAAAATTCATTCATAAAATTATTGGACGTACAAGCGGGACGTCGCGACACTCAGCCGCGGCTGGCGAGAACGGGTTATTTTTGTCATTATTCGAACATTATTCAAAAAATTCTGCTTTGCAAAGTTTTTATGAAATTTTCAAAATTAACAATTAACAATTATTATGTTTTACGAAATTGTCAATTGTATGTTTAATATTTTACGAATAAAATGAGCTTGTTTAAATATAATGAAGAACAGTGTTTGGCTCTGACTCAATCGGTAAGACTACATACAAGCAACAAGTCTTTCTTAGCTCAGACGCGAGACGACGGAAGTTCAACAACAAGGTACAATACAGGAAACGTACGTGATGCACACTATGCACGGACAAAACAATAGCTTGCACCTTTAAGTTTAAATGTACTGATAACATTGTGAACTCGTCGCTCTTGAAAAATAAAATAGCGTTTCTTCTGATGAGTCTCAAGTCCGGAGTATCGTCATTGCTGTCAGAAGTGATGTACGCTCTTCGCTTCATCGGCTCGCCCCGGGACTCGACTAGTTGACTGCCGCGGCAGCATTGATCGTGATGTTGAACTTGAAACCCGTCAATGTTGCTTCAGAAAACATTCTTACTGCTGCAGGGACGATTGGTGCGTGTCTTAGGTATCGTTATGCTTATATTGTTTGATGGACATCGACAAGGGCAATTTTGACGAGGTAGACAACACAAAATGCCGGTAACATGCCGTACTAAAATGTCAGCAGTGTACAAATCAAACGTTTCAATCGAAATCAACGACAAAGAAACACAAATCCATAAAATTCTAGTATCGACGGTATTTTGTATTCTACACATATATTTAAATACTCCATATTTCCATATGTTTCATTACCCTCCCACTTTTGCATTTCAAGGATTTGAAAATAAGTTCTGAACAGCCGATTTTGTTTACGTTTTAAAAGTAGTCCGGGTCCCATATCCACCATATGTGGAATATGGATTCATCGTAGTCATATACCTATAGTGTGACGTCAACGTCATACTATAGGGATAACTGGGTCTATGTATGTGATAAACAACAATATACAAACATATACTAACTCTGTAAATGTGTCAAATACATGAAGTATACACGTACATATACAAATAAAACACAAAAATACAGTGTACACTTGGTGTGCAAAGACCTGAGTTACTCGACTCTTGATCTGCCTAGATATACGCTATGCATATTAGTGTAGTCCCTTTGATGAACGATGGCTACCATCTGAGCATATGGGAATACAAAACCATTCAAGTAACTGATGACGAACTCAACTTTGGCCCGAGAGGCCGCTATGAGAAATCACCAACATAAAACCTTTTTTAAGTACCGAGGTCAAATGACCACAGTCAAAGCACTATCCATTCACTGTGACTGTACGGTTCCACTGTGGTTGCTGGAACAAAGACGGAGTACCTCAGCATGTCTAAACATTTGTTGAACATTTGCATACAATTGGGTGACTTTTTCTTTGTTCAGTACTAGTATTGTTGTACATTGAATGGAAAAAATTGCCTGTTATTCGTGTTTGGAGTTTCAAAAATGTTTAAAAAACTCAGATTAAAAACAATTGCAAAGGTTCATAGAATATATATATATATATATATATATATATATTTTAAATATATTTTAAATATTATATATATATATATATATATATATATATATATATATATATATTATACACAACTGAGTTGATCAGGATAATCTAAAATATTACATTTCCACTACAAATTTGTTTCGTATAGGCTGCAGAGCCGCCTACACTCATCGGGTGGCTTTGATCGACTGTAGGCGGCTCTGCAGCCTATACGAAACAAATTTGTAGTGGAAATGTAATGTAATATTTTAGATTATCCTGATCAACTCAGTTGTGTATTTAGCTCTACTCTGGTATTGAGCACTCTACTCCAGCTGATCTTGAACTAAACAAGTATATATATATATATATATATATATATATATATATATATATATATATATATATATATATATATATATTATATATATATATATATATATATATATATATATGCCTCATATTCAAGACACAGCTCCTAATTATATATACATGCAAATAATACAAATTGTAACTGAAAATATTTACAATAAAAACAAGCTTGTACAGTTTGTGCATTATCATATTTTCAAATTATCTAAAATTGTTTCCCAATGTCAGGAAGCTATTAATTCACAAAATTATACATCTTAAAATTGCAAAATATTTGAAAGGCACACCAGAAGCAGTTAATCTATGAATATAATTTCTTGTACATTATGCCAATAAGACATCTTCATAGACAGCTGTTAATGTAAGTTGTATTACTGTATATAGTATAGCTTTTTATAGGTTTAGTAATGCAACCATTGACAGCTTATTTACTTATTCAATGCATTATGCACAACGTGAATCTGACCTAAATTTGACGTTTCAACAGAAGTAGTGGTTGGGATCTGAGAAATATTTTTCATTTTCCCTGGTTTCACAGAGGGTTGCTCTCTGATGTGTTGCTGATTCGGAATATCTGTCGCATTGAGTAAATCATGACAAATCCATGGCGGAACATAAGTGAGTACCTGTTTTGTAGTGTAGAGGTTGCACTGTATTCGGGTAACCTCTGATATTTAGCCTCTCTACCTTCATAATCTTTAGACTAAGCCCCATTCCAAATATTTCATAAATCTCCTCAGTGTGTACAGGAACCTAGTACCAATATGCCACACTGTGTTGTTGACATTCAGGAACAGTGAATGTACATTATAGAAATAACGGACGACGCGCTGACCATTAACGTTTATTTGTGGGCAAGGGCGAGAGGAAAGCCAAAAATTAACGGGCGAGGCTTGCCGAGCCCGTTAATTTGGCTTTCCTCGAGCCCGCGCCCACAAATAAACGTTAATGGTCAGAGCGGAGTCTGTTATTTCCATTATATTATCAGCGAACCCAAGAAAACCGTCAAAATATCCGAAAATTTCAGGAGCGAACGACAACTGGGCCCCAGAAACTGAGCATTACGCGACGGACAGTCACGCGCGCTGTAAAGTATTGGCAAATCCGGAGGTATTTCAGAAAAAATATCTCAACTTGACCTACAAGTGCTCCATTTTATTTTGTGATTGATTATGATTTACGTTTGAGCTGTAAAGTAACGATACTTTGAGTTGTTAATCTTATTATTCATATTCACGGGCATATAAACAGACCATTACTGTGTATTTGTGGTCAGTCACGTGGTTCAGCTCGACCAATCAAAATGCGACAGGCAGGGCTGGTAATATAATGAAATATAAATTCCATTTCAACTTCAATTCTGCAAGCATGACATCTGTTAGATTGAATCTTGAGATCAAACTGGTTATATACCTAAATACTGTACCTATATAAACGTACAATAGATTATTATACATCTTTGTCTGTAACCTATAGAGTTTCGTCGTACAGTAAGTTTCGATATCAGAACACGTGGAGTGCAATAACTTTAGGTGTTATTGGAAGCGTTTTGACCTTTGACCTCAAAACACCTTTACATCTTAGAAATAGCCGTTACTGGTATTAGGGTCACAGTTATGTATCAATGCAGCAGATTTAAGAGTATTCCTTTGTCTTCCCATTATTCACATCTATATACATTTAGAGTCACCGTGACTATCATTTATCTTACTGTTCTTGTGCATCCACTTAGCTCGCTTTTGTTAGGAATTTGATGGGGTATTCATATTATGAGTTCTCTGGAAAGAAATGACCGATCCTGTA
The DNA here is from genome assembly GCF_041260155.1 of Ptychodera flava. Classification (NCBI taxonomy): domain Eukaryota; kingdom Metazoa; phylum Hemichordata; class Enteropneusta; family Ptychoderidae; genus Ptychodera; species Ptychodera flava. Next base: position 119,458 of record NW_027248399.1, read on the forward strand.
AGAGAATGATACTTGTCACATACCCATTATAGGGCAGCTATCTGTAACCTTTGTATAGGATAAAGCCCGAGTACGAGGGCTCTTCCGGTAGATAAAGTCCAATCCAACGATAAAATGTCGAGGCCGCAGGCAGTTATTTTAAATAAAGATCATTAGAAGATAAAGAGTAATACTATATTTTAATTAAAAATCATTAGAAGACAAAGACTACTGAACGGAACTGCCTACTTTGTAAACTTATCCACTAGAAAAATTAAACAATAAGATCATCTCAGGTTTAAAGACTATCTCCACTACTTTGCCACTTGTTTTCCTTATTCTTCAGAATAGTTGCCTGATGAACACATGGCAAACGGCAATCTGATTAAAATCTGGTGTAGAGTACGGCGACGTCTTCTTATGCGTACGCAGTCTCTCTCGCTGTCGCCTCTCATTACATCTGACCAACTTCCATAGAAGGTCGCGTTCAAATCTCACGCACTGAAGCAGCCAATCAACCTCCATAGAAGGTCGCGTTCAAATCTTACGCACTGAAGCAGCCAATCAGATTGCACGTTACGCGATCCATGTAAACATCCGATCTTATTGTTATTCAAATCTGCAGCGTCAAGTACACAACACGACGAACTTTCAAATTTAGGTCTAGTACACATTATACTGGAGTGTATAAAAAACAGCAGAGCTGAGCAGCCAAAGTCGTTCACTTGGCGCTGCTCATTGTATGTGTACGACATGGATTGCGCACGAAAAACTAAGCTTCGCAGGTTTTTTCTTCTCTTGTTCATCGCTGTAAGCTTTCTGATGCCTGGCGTTATTTTCATAAGCAGGCTCAAAATTTTACGTGGCGGAGAGGAGAGCAAAAAAGTCGCATTGATACTTTCTTCATCAACAAGAGGTGACTTCGAAAATTAAATCTGTGTCTATTGACTCTCCTACTAATTTATCTGATCACTCTCTTGTTTCTCTTGTTTTAACTATGAATTCCAGTGTCAACAAAAATCCAGTTTGGTGTCTCAATACCAGTCTTCTTAACGATGAAAATTACTGTACTTTAATTAAGGAATTCTGGGAAGGTTGGCGTAATGAGAAGGATAGGTTTTCTTCTCTCCAGTCTTGGTGGGATATAGGAAAACAAAAGATTAAAGAATGAGTCAGCAGTACAGCGCTGAACGAGTTCATCACTTTAAACGTTCAAAACAAAAGCTTATTGAGGAAATTCGTACTTTGGAAACATTGATACTCAGCCTTCTCTGGAAACAAGATATCATCAGCAAAAAGACCTTTTAGACAGTTTGGAGAAACTTGATACCAGAGGTGCAGTTATTCGTTCTCGTTTTCAACAGCTCAATGATTCTGATACTAATTCACAGTTTTTCTTTTCTCTTGAAAAATACAAAGGCTGTCGTAAATCAATTACTCATCTCCAACGTGAAGATCATACAATTACTGAAAATCAGAGAGAAATTCGTCAACTTACTCGCCAGTTTTATCAAAACCTGTTACTGCTGAGCCTGTTTCGCCCGAAGCACAAAATACTTTGTTTCATGATCTCCCTCAATTACCTGCTGACAAAGTTACGCAACTTGATGAACCCATTAGTCTTGATGAGTACACCTTTGCACTCAAGAACATTGCGAATGGTAAAACATCTGATGTTGATGGCATTCCCTGTGAATTTTATAAAAAATTATGGTCTCTATTGAGGAACGATTTTCACCAGGTTTTTCAAAAGTCAATTTCCGATGGCCTTCTTCCAACGTCCTGTCGTAGAGCTGTTATCACACTCCTTCCGAAACAAGGTGATAACTCCCTTCTTAAGAACTGGAGACCTATCAGTTTGCTTTGCTCTGATTATAAAATTTTCACTAAAGCTTTATCGCTTCACTTAAAGCAAGTTTACAAGATATCATTCATGTAGATCAAAGTTATACTGTTCCAGGCAGACAGATTTTTGACAATATTCATTTAATTAGGGATTGCATTCATTTTCATAATGATATGAATCTTCCTCTTGGTATTCTTTCTTTAGATCAGGAAAAAGCTTTTGATCGTGTCAGTCATCATTATCTTTTTCAAACTCTGCATGCGTTCGGGTTTGGTGAAAATTTCATCAATTTTATTAAACTTCTGTATACTCAAACTGATAGTCTTGTTCGTGTTAACAGTTCCCTTACTGCTCCAGTTCAGTTTTCACGTGGTATAAGGCAAGGTTGCTCATTATCGGGGCAGCTGTATGCAATTGTTATTGAACCTCTTTTACACAGAATAAGACAAGATGACAGTATTCAAGGTGTTATGATTCCAAATTCAAGTGATCGTAAATGTAAACTTTCAGCTTATGCTGATGACGTTAATACTCTTGTAACTTGTGATACTGATTTTTTGAGGTTTAAATATTGGTTTTCTGTCTATGAGCATGCCAGTAATGCAAAAATTAACTATCGTAAGTCCCAAGGTCTTTGGGTCGGCTCATGGCGTGGGCGTGCTGATCATCCGCTTGAAATTCTTTGGAATAGTATAGGTCTCAAGTCCTTGGTACTTGTTTGGTAACAGTAACGAGTATTTTTCAAAAAACTGGAGTGAGTGTGTTACAAAGATTGACAATAAGTTATCTTGGTGGAATAGATATGCTCCTGCTATGTCATTCCAAGGCCGTGTTATCGTTATTAATCAACTTGCTGCAACTAAACTCTTTCACCGTTTAATTTGCCTCTGTCCTCCTGCTTTTATCATTGATGAAATTCAGCACAAATTTCTTGATTTTTTCTGGCAAGGAAAACATTGGTTGCCAAGTCCTACAATTTTTGCTCCATTGAAATTAGGAGGGCAAAATCTCATCGATCTCTCTTCACGTGTGAAAGCTTTCAGATTAAATTATCTTCAAAGATACTTGTATTCAGGTCTGGATCATCCTTCATTTTTGTTTGCTGATTTTTATTTTCGGAATGTTGGTAATCTCAAATACACCTCTCAACTTTTTACAGTGAATTATCAGTCTGTTCCAGATTATCTTCCTAATTTTTATCTTGAACTTTTGAGAGTCTGGAAGTCATGTATTTTCCTGAGAAAAGGTGGACCCCTTTCAATCAAAGATATCTTCCATGAAGCCCTTTTTTTCAACGATTGTGTTAGTTTTACAAACCCTCTTGATAGTACTCTTGTTAATCACTTTATCAATGCTGGCATTACAAAAGTTGGAGATCTTTTTGACCCTTTCCAAAAATCTTGGCGCTCCCCAAGCCATTTTGAAAACATTGTTTCTATTCATTCGGATAGAATTTTAACAAATACTGTCAGGACGTGGTCGACTCTATTCCGGTGATTGGAAAAACAAAATCCAAAGTTATTTTGAAGAGGAAGTTGATTTGGATGACGTTCACTCTTGTCATCGTCCTTCGTACTCTTTCGAACTTATTTGTAAAGGCACTGATGACCATATTATTTTGAATTGTCCCTTGTATAAATTTGAAAAGGGTAGCATTTACAAATTCTTGATTATAACAGCCCGAAAAGTATTTTCCAATTTCCGAAAAGTAGCTTTTCTTCTTCTTTTTCCTTGATAAATATTTATTTTTTTCAAAACAGTATTCTTTTTAATTTTTTTATAGTTAATTCCTTAGATTCGTGCACCATTTCTATCAGCTTCCGTCAGAATTCACAATTTATGGGGAAATAATCCGGGCATAAGTTCAGAAATGTTAATTTCATATATTTCCAAAAAAATGAAGCAAATTAAAAAAATGCAGGACATGTCTTGCAACTGAGGTGAGTGTGTCAGTTGCAGGCTATGTCTTGTACCTGAGGTGGGTGTGTCATTTGCAATCCATGTCTTGTTACTGAGATGGGTGTGTCAGTTGCAGGCCATGTCTTGTCACTGAGGTGTTAATCACAAAACCAGCTGAAGATATATAAGTTTAAACAGGACTTTTATTCACTGTTGAAATGATTGTATTGTTAACAAGATAACTAATTACAACCAAACTTTGTCATGTCAAATCACATCTTGAAACATAAAAAAAACACCTGCTTAGGGCCTTTCAAGGAAATCAGTTTGAAAAAAATATAAGGAAATAATAAAGTTTCCATAAATTATAATGTCATCTGAAAAATTACATCACATAAGGGTACCAAACTGAGTTCCATTATATTTCATATGGCACTCTTAAACTGTGTAAAAAGATCAAGTTTTGACGTAAACGACTGTAAAAACATATTTCATTACAATATAACAACATCATCAATACTTCAACTCATAACCTTTTGTTAATGCTGTTTAGTCAAGTATTTACATTCCTCTGCATGTCCACTGCAATGAAATCATCAGTCTAGAATAAACCTAAACTCATGTGTCCTTGCCATTAGACACATACTGACACATATGCATTCATGCCTACATTTAGGCTTCTTAAGCCTTCACAAACAAGCTTGAATCTAACTCTGAAATTTGATAGTGAAGAAATCAAAATGTGATTTTAAACTGCCTCCTAATAAAGCCATGTGAGATAAGAAGCTATATCCATCAACATAGTTGAAAATAACCTAAATTAAAATTTCACTCAAGATTAAAAATTGAACAGCTTTAACAGTTCAATCACTGATTACTTTTAAGTGAATGTACAATGTATGTAAAATTAAAGACATATTTTCTCCTTAGCAATTAAAGAAAAATACCGCAATTATACGGTGTTGCTCAAATTTGATCAGAATTGGTATATACCAGTATTGGTTACCAATGATCAACAATAAATGTTGTTTCTATCTGTTCAGTGGAGGGAAATTCTACGTTGATGTTATGACAATGATTTCTGCACAGTACAACCAGAAAAACAACAAGAAATATTTAAACCAGAAAAACAACAATGACAAAAGTAATTAAGGTCTGAAACTTTAGGTACTGGAGGTCAACTTTAGCAACATGCATAGCAGAAACAAGCCCCTCTTAGTTTGAGTATAGACGGTCTCCCCCTCCCCCACTGTCTATGGTTTCAGCAGGTCTGTTAAATATGTAAAAGTTCATAAACAATGACAGGCAATGACTCAAGATCAGTGGAGTTGGCCTTTTTCTTACTGGCATGCCATCACTCCTGCACATTTGCAGGATTTCACTTTTTCTTACCTCATTTGCACATTTTTGACACTGATGTGTTCATTTGAACAAATTCACATCTCAACCCCTGCATCTACCTGTACACCAAATACTGAGATGAGTCCTTGAAACTTTCAGGAACCATCAAGATGTGACCCTAAATCTCTCAAGGACTATCCTAATGTGACCTTGAAACTGTTTGATCTATAAAGCTCATTTCCACATTTAACACTGACATACAGAAAGAAACAAGAAAATTATTCAAAACAGCTTAAACACTGTTATACCAAATTCAGTGGACAGATGAATGAACAGTAAAATTATGGACAGCAGAATTCATCCAATCAGTAAAATCACCCTTCGCTATACACCTCAGATAACAGGTTAACAAGATGGTCTTCATTCATCAGATTCAATGTCCATCACTGCACCTAAAATGTCGCAGACAATGTGTAGCCTCTCAAGAGTCCTGTTCATGTAGATACAGTGTCTTCCAACATTTACTGCTGCTAAAATTCCAGTTCCTGTCAAGTTAATATGAGGATTGCGTTACTGTCCAAATTCAAGGTATTATTTTACACAAGTTCAGATGATTGTCACTTGTTTAATGATGTAAAAATATTTTGAGCTATAAAAAATAACACAAAACAAATCTGTTGCCTTGGCTGAAGAAACCTGATGCCATGAATATTACTTAAGCCTTTGCACACTCTAAAGCTAACTTGACATCTTAAAACTGATATACACTGGGTTAATTGCGTGCAAAAAGACATCAGGGATGGACCATTTGATATGGGGGTGGGGATGGGATGTCTGGAAGATTGATGAGGTACATTATCTTTTTTATCCGATCCATTGTACATAATTTTTTTCCCACTCTCCCACCTTTTCTTTTTGTCAAACATTCTCTGGCTGATTGTTTTTATTGACATTTGTTTGGAATTTTTTTCAAAATCTGCCAGGACCCCCTCCCAGGTGATAAAATAGTCCACCCCTGTGTATTGACCATCTTTGCATGAGATATACAATGACCAGATGGTAGGAAGTGTGTCAATTTTTTACAACCATGGTACTCTTAATCATTGAAAACATTTTGGAATATATATAATATTTGTTGGAAACCAAACCTGATGATTTTTTTATCGCATTTCAACACCAATTTCACTGTACCATGTCAAATATCAAATACAATGTAAAAAAGAACTCAATGCCTTGCAAAGTATGCATGAAGCATAATAATAAACAGAATACCATGACCTGAGCCAACATGAATTTCGGAACAAGTACACTTGCTCGCCATGTCGACTGTGTAGGACCATAAAACCACAGTACTTGCAGAAACTTTGAGTGTGAGTTTGAACTTCCAAACAACAACAACACGGGCATGGCACGTAATAAATTGTATAATTGTCTGAGAATGACCCCCTTTTTTCAACAGTGACCGCTTTTGAGCTTCCATTGGCCCTCAGACCCAACTGATGCAAAAGTTTGGCAGAACACTGCCCCCCCCCCCCCATCCCCTTCATAAGTGTTTGTGAACATACATGTAGCCTTATTACTGGCAAGAAAGAGGACTTTGGGCAAATTTTATCTTTGTCAAAAGATCACACTTACGTTTTAAGGATTACTGAAGGGCTGGTGTACTGGTGGCCTTCTTTAACACGTAATAAGTCTCTGATGCATCATCTCTGAGTAGAAATCCTGGAACAGAAAATTTGACAGGAGTCATATATTTGAAGAGTGATCTAAATCACAGTCCCTCTCTGAACACTCAAATGATATAGTTTACACCTTATTACATCACAGAAAGTGGAGTTGGATTGTTGTCTATAAAATTACTAATTACAGTATACAAGTATATGTATGGTATGAGAAATGACAAAGTTCTGCAATTATTTATGGAATATTTATGGAATGTGATACTCAGCACCCAGAATGAAAAGATGGGCTTCTTTTGTGAATTTTGCCTAGGGAAGGTTTTTGCTAAATCATGATAACAGCTGGGCAGTTTGTCTCTCCTGGGATCATTTAAGCTTAAACCTGACAGTTTGTATGGCAAAAATAAATACAGTAAATAATGATTACTTCTCTATCTCAAACTCTACTGTTCCTGTCACACAAGTAATAACCTACAAATCATCATAACAGCTCAGAAAAGCAATCAAGTGATCTTACAACAATGTAATAAAAGTATGGATCACATTTCAAAGTTCTGTTTGGTCACAAAAATGGTTTGCTAATGGTCAATATATTGACATAACCCCCCCCCTCCACTTGTATACAGACTGTGGCCTTCTTTCCACAATCAGAGGGGCTTGGATTTGTAAACAATGGTTTGTAAACAAATATAACATTTACCTTGATTCACGCTTCGCTCGTCAGCTTGTGCATTCACAAGCATTACTTGGTAAAGCTGACAGACAGAGGAATCACTGAAAAGATTTAGTCAAACTTCCTGCACATACAGCGTATTCATGACGGTCGAGGTTCAGATTATGTAATGGCTAATGGCGTCCCAATCGCATCGCTCCGATGTGTGACTGGTCGGCCGGCGCCGAAACCCGTATTTATCACGCGACGAGATCTACAAGGCATGTTCTCCCTGGCATGAATGTGATGAACTGGGCAGTGGTTGAACCTTCAGTCGATTTAGACGAGAAGTCTGGACAATTCATGGCAATCTACTCACTCGTTGAGGTATTAGCTGTGGTCCAGTTACTGACGCGCCGCTGGTCTATTTATAGTAAAGAATTCGCGAACAACCGTTTCATGATGGCATATTCCATTTTAATCTACAGGGACACCTAGTGCCTATCGCGCGATTGTGTAAGGTACATGTTGCTCTATTATGCCGTAAAGTTTTCCTACCGTTTAAAATACTGTGGTAGTATATTACAGTCTTCATGATTAATTTGGAGATTTAGTCAATGATATTTTTTTCGTTAAGCGAGACACCGAGTCGTACACCAACTAATATGGTCCTTGCTAATTAACATAGTGAAGGTCACGGGTCACATTGTTGTGAGACTCTCTATCGTTTCAAGTCGAGTGTGTAAACGGCGCGACGTTCGAATGAGTTTTATCCACTGCACTAATTCCTTCGTCGGGAAAGGTTACCGATTCTGAATGTAGGACGCCCATTACTCTGATGATTTAGTGACAGGACTACATGGAATGCAACGTAATACAGTATACTGGATATCGCCGATGAATTCGATGTCTGTTTACCACGGTCCTTTGTGTGCTATGCTGTTCCCGACCTCGACAATGATGTCGGCAACTGTGATCGCAGCGTGAACATGCATGATTCATGAAGAGGTGAAAGCGCTGCCAAACGGACCCTTTGCTTTGGAGATTACGTTTTATAGGATGGTACGTACAAAGCTATATTTTCAGTGTTATCCGAGGTTAGGACATCTTAATTGAAATGATTTGTCATTAAAGTCACCAACGATAAGGGACTCATCATTATTTAAAGGAGGGGTGGCATGCAAATATTCACACTTCTACAAATGGGGTCGATGCTAAATACCTCACATGTTAAGATACATGTAGTTGACACCTGGTAGTAAACAAAATACTTATGCTTACATTTTCAAAGCAAACTTTCAACCATTTTTTTTCAAAATCAAGGTCAGAAATTAAGGGTCACCAATCCAGATACACTGTACATGTTCATTGTATCATGCTGTAAAGTTCATCTTGACACAACATACATTGTACCTAAATGCATTGCCAATTTCATAGGAACAATAAACGTCAAGATACAGTTGTGGAGAGATCTGCTTTCACTTACTGAAAATATCAAACCTTTGTTCACTTCTTGTTATCCAATTCCCAAAAAAGAAGGAGATCTTCAATGGCGTCTTCTCCACGGTGCGTACGCAACTGGCTCGTTTATGTTCCATTCTGGGTATAGCTCATCCTCTGATTGTATTTTCTGTAGTGCCAGAGATGACCTTTTACACATATTTTTAGAATGCCCTCGTCTTTCTCCCTTGTTCATTCTCCTTCGTAAACTCTGTCACCTTTTTCTTGGTCAGGAATGCAAGATTTTATTCTGGTGGTTTGTTTTAGGCCCACCCTTTGATAAATCATACATGGACAAAAATACTTTTGCGCTTTTAAATTTCCTTTTTACGACAGCTAAAATTGCAATTCATGTAACAAGACGAAATGCAATTAATGGTCATGATCCCTCAATCAGTAATATGCTTGTTTCTGTTTTTAAAAGGCGAGTTTGTGCTCGCATTTTAGAAGAATATAATTACTTCACGCTCAATTCAAACATAAGTGCTTTCAAAAACATTTGGTGTATAATGACGTCATTGCTTCTGTAGACATTGATGGAACTTTTACTATTGATTCAATTTTGTTGTAAAGAAAATGCTTTCACCTCTAAGCACACTTTCCCTTTTGCAAATCCTATCTCGTCCTGGGCACCGTACTCCTCACGGAATGGAAGGGGGTGGTCAGTGGGAGATTCTTCGTAGCATGTACGGAGTGCTCAGTGGAAGGATTCTTCGTAAGCATGTACATGCCAACGAAAATTTTCTCAATATACCCCTTCTCACTGGCGGTTAGGTGGCTTTTTTCTGCAAGATGTAAGGTGTTCCTGTCCTTTTTCCTCGCAAATTTCTGTCACTTTTTCTTGTTTCGGATGTTTGTTTCGCTTTCTCCTATTCAGTGGAGATTTTTCATGCACCTCGCATCTTGCCTTTTGTCATTAACAAAATTGTGCTTTTTTTCAGATTTAATTGGTTTCCTTCCCCATGTTGCAAGTGATATAGCTACCTGTTTGCCTTTTCACCAGTTCTCTCCGTCTCGCTCCAGCATCAGTATCATAGCCATTTTGCAGTTTTTGCTGATTTTTTACAGTCCAATTTTGTTTAGTATTTTCAGTAATTGACCATCATTTGCCATAAAGCATTTGTCAGATTTCATTTTTGCTTTTTGTCTCAAAATTTGAATTGTTTTGATATGTACTTGTCTGTACAGGAGGCTATTTTTAGTAATAAACGTTTATTTGAAAATCAAACTCTTCTTCTTCTTCTTCTTCTTCTTCTTCTTCCGCCATATTGAATAGACGTACAGAAGAAGGGCTCCTACTTGTTTTGATTTTCTACCAGTGAGAAGTGCCATCCTTCGTCAATTGTCATCAGTTTATGTTGTGAGTAGTGTTTAGTTCTTTTGGTCTTGTCTCCGGTCCGGTTTCATCTTCGATTAGGTGGATTTCCTTCGATTTTATTTTTGTCCTCTGTCAACTCATGGTCGGCAATGTGGCTGCCCGGGAGGACAAGTCATTTTGGAATCTGACACGCACAAGCATGCTGTCAGGTGTACTAATATTGGAGGTGTTCCAGTTGAAAGCTATGTTGAAGACATTGCAAAGAAAAGTCGGACTTGAAAATGTTATTGCTGCTTCTAGAATGAATAAGTCCGTTGTTGTGTTCTTAGCAACACTCGGTAATGTTGAAAGTATTGTTGAATCCAAGTTTGCTTTGTTTGATGAATTAGTCGATGTGGAACACATGGTGAAACCGGCTTCAAAATTAATTCTGTCAAATGTTCCTCCTTTCATTCCTGATGAAGTTTTGGAGGAACATTTATGGAAACTTGGCAGAGTTGTTGGACATTTAAGAGCAATCCCTCTTGGTTGTAAAAATGCTTTGCTGAAACATGTGAAGTCGTTTAGACGACACGTTCATGTTTTGCTACACAATGAGAACATCAGTGGTGTAATTCAGATCAAATATGATGACCGTTTCTATTCCGTTTATGTATCTGTAGATGAACTGCGTTGTTTTCACTGTGGACTTAAAGGTCATATCCGTAAACGTTGTCCTAACTATCATGATCATAGATCGTCAGAAAACAACGACAATGACACTGAAAATGTTCAAAAAGACAATAATTGTGTGGATGAAAACTCAGGTTTAATGGATGTTGTCGAAAGTGAAGCAAATGCAAATGAAGGTGTTAATCAGCATATCAATACCACAGAAATTAACACCTCAACTTCAAGTAACGCCTCAACGTCAACTCGCTTTGTCGAAAACAATGGGGCACAATCAGAGTCCACTCACAAAGTCACATCTGTTTATGAAAATTCTGTCGATCAAAGACCTCTCACCAGTAAAAACAGTCAACCCACTGACGCTCAAGAGAGAGAAAAAGGTGTCAACTCTGCTGCAAACGTTAACGTCCATGCCGATGAAGACAGGGTACGAACCCCTGCTTCGCCTTCGTATTCTCCGCTCCCCTCTACTCCCGTTTTATCATTCGACCCCCCCTTCTTAGTCATCATCTTCACTTATTGAGTCTCAATCACTTGAGTTTCCTGAGACTCCTTTTTCAGATATCAATGTAAATGAGTCTCAGGATTTGTTTATTTCTCAGTCACAGTCTCCAAGAAAAGCTTCTCAAAATCAGCTTATTTGGTCAGGAGTGAAAACATCAAACTCCTTTGATGTTCTCAGCGAAATGTCTGATCATGACAATGAGTCTGTTGCGTCTGAAATTTCTGACTTATCAGAATTTCAAGAAAAGCTACAAATCAAGCCGTCTAATTTGCTTGAGTTTTTAGAAGACATTAAAGGCTCTAAAAATATGATAGAAAAATGTAAAGATTACTGCTCAGATTTTAAGGTTCTCATAAAGTCATTTGCTAACTTACGCAGGTCAGATATTGTCACTAGTCAACAAAAAGTTCGTATCCATAAACTTGTGGCAAAGTTACAACAACATGTTAGACAATGTAAAAGCTTGGCTATTACGAAACATGGGAAGTAAAATCGTTCTTGTTTTTGCTTGTCTAGTGATGGCAAGTTTCATTTCTTGGAACGTAAATGGTGCCATGATTCTTTGAAACGGTATAACATTTTGTCTTCGTTGAAGTCCAATCATTATGCTGATTTTTATTTTTTACAAGAAACCCATTCTACAGTGGCTAATCAGGCGCAGTGGCAAGTAATTTGGCGCGCGCCTATTTATTTCTCACATGGTACTAGTAATTCTGCTGGGGTTGCAGTGCTGTTTCCACGAAACAAAAATGTTGATGTTGTTTCTGTAAAAAGTGTCGTCCAGGGTCGTCTACTTCATTTGCATATTAAAATGGATGACACTTCCTTTCATTTGCTTAATATTTATGCTCCTTCAAGTGGAGATGATCGTTGTATTTTCTTTGAAAGTCTTCGTAATTTTCTCCTTGATTTTGATCTTGATAATGAAAATATTGTCATAGGGGCGACTTTAATTATACTCTTTTTCCTGATTTAGATAGGTCGTCTCATATTGAACCACATTTAAAGTCTTCGCAAGTTTTTTCTTCTCTTGTTCATCGCTGTAAGCTTTGTGATGCCTGGCGTTATTTTCATAAGCAGGCTCAAAATTTACGTGGCAGAGAGGAGAGCAAAAAAGTCGCACTGATACTTTCTTCATCAACAAGAGGTTGACTTCGAAAATTAAATCCGTGTCTATTGACTCTCCTACTGATTTATCTGATCACTCTCTTGTTTCTCTTGTTTTAACTATGAATTCCAGTGTCAACAAAAATCCAGTTTGGTGTCTCAATACTATTCGTCTTAATGATGAAAATTACTGTACTTTCATTAAGACCTGTTAGACCGTTTTCAGGAACTTGATACCAGAGGTGCAGTTATTCGTTCTCGTTTTCAACAGCTCAATGATTCTGATACTAATTCACAGTTTTTCTTTTCTCTTGAAAAATACAAAGGCTGTCGTAAATCGATTGCTCATGTCCGACGTGAAGATCATACAATTACTGAAAATAAGAGAGAAATTCGTCAACTTACTCGCCAGTTTTATCAAAACCTGTTTACTGATGAGCCTGTTAAACCTGAAGCACAAAATACCTTGCTTCATGATCCCCTCAATTACCTGCTGACAAATTCTGGTCTCTATTGGGGAACAATTTTCACCAGGTTTTTCAAAGTCAATCTCCGATGGCCTTCTTCCAACGTCCTGTCGTAGAGCTGTTATCACACTCCTTCCTAAACAAGGTGATAACTCCCTCCTTAAGAACTGGAGACCTATCAGTTTGCTTTGCTCTGATTATAAAATTTTCACTAAAGCTTTATCACTTCGTTTGAAGCAAGTTTTGCAAGATATCATTCATGTAGATCAAAGTTATACTGTTCCAGGCAGACAGATTTTTGACAATATTCATTTAATTAGGGATTAAATTCATTTTCATGATGACATGAATCTTCCTCTTGGTATTCTTTCTTTAGACCAGGAAAAAGTTTTTGATCGTGTCAGTCATCATTATCTTTTTCAAACTCTGCATGCGTTCGGGTTTGGTGAAAATTTCATCAATTTTATTAAACTTCTGTATACACAAACTGATAGTCTTGTTCGTGTTAACAGTTCTCTAACTGCTCCAGTTCAGTTTTCACGTGGTATAAGGCAAGTTGCTCATTATCAGGGTAGCTGCATGCAATTGTTATTGAACCTCTTTTACACAGAATAAGACAAGATGACAGTATTCAAGGTGTTATGATTCCAAATTCAAGTGATCGTAAATGTAAACTTTCAGCTTATTCTGATGACTTTCATACTCTTGTAACTTGTGATACTGATTTTTTTGAGTTTAAATATTGGTTTTCTGTCTATGAGCATGCCAGTAATGCAAAAATTAACTATCGTAAGTCCCAATGTCTTTGGGTCGGCTCATGGCGTGGGCGTGCTGATCATCCGCTTGAAACTCTTTGGAATAGTATTGGTCTCAAAGTCCTTGGTACTTATTTTGGTAACAGAAAAGAATATTTTTCAAAAATCTGGAGTGAGTGTGTTACAAAGATTGACAATAAGTTATCTTGGTGGAATAGATATGCTCCTGCTATGTCATTCTAAGGCCGTGTTAACGTTATTAATCAACTTGCTGCAACTAAACTCTTTCATCGTTTAATTTGCCTCTGTCCGCCTTCTTTTATCATTGATGAAATTCAGCACAAATTTCTTGATTTTTTCTGGCAAGGAAAACATTGGTTGCCAAGCCGTACAATTTTGCTCCATTGAAGCCAGGAGGGCAAAATTTGAAAAGGATAGCATATATAAATTTTGATCATGTCCAATTTTCACGGGAACAATAAACGTCAAGATACAGTTTGGAGAGATCTGCTTTCACTTTCTGAAAATATCAAACCTTTGTTTACTTCTTGTTATCTCAGTCCAATTCCCAAAAAGAAGGAGATCTTCAATGGCGTCTTCTCCACGGTGCGTACGCAATTGGCTCGTTTATGTTCCATTCTGGGTATAGCTCATCATCTGATTGTATTTTCTGTAATGCCAGAGATGACCTTTACACATATTTTTAGAATGCCCTCGTCTTTCTCCCTTGTTCATTCTCCTTCGTAAACTTTGTCACCGTTTTCTTGGTCAGGAATGCAAGGCCACCCTTTGATAAATCATAAATGGACAAAAATACTTTTGCGCTTTTAAATTTTCTTTTTACGACAGCTAAAATTGCAATTCATGTGACTAGACGAAATTCAATTAATGGTCATGATCCCTCAGTCAGTAACATGCTTGTTTCTGTTTTTTAAAGGCGAGTTTGTGCTCGTATTTAGAAGAATATAATTACTTCACGCTCAATTCAAACATAAGTGCTTTCATAACATTTGGTGTATTAAAGACGTCATTGCTTCCGTAGGCATTGATGGAACAATTACTTTTGATACAATTTTGTTGTGAAGAAAATGTTTTCACCTCTATCCATACTTTCCCTTTAGCCAAAACCTTCCTCGTCCTGGGCACCGTACTCCTTACGGACAAGAGGGGGTGGTCAGCTGGGAAGATTCTTCTTTGGCATATAGATGCCAACGAAGAGTTTTCTCAGTATATCCCTTCTCATTGGCGTTTAGGTGTTCTTGTCCTATTTCTTTGTAATTTCTGTCGCTTTTTCTTGCTTCGGAAATTTGTTTTGCTTTCTCCTATTCAGCGGAGATTTTTCATGCACCTCGCATCTTCCTTTTGTCATTAACAAAATTGTGCTTTTTCAGATTTAATTGGTTTCCTTCCCCATGTTGCAAGTAATATAGCTACCTGTTTGCCTTTTCACCAGTTCTCTCCGTCTCGCTCCAGCATCAGTGTCGTAGCCAGTTTGCAGTTTTTGCTAATTTTTTACAGTCCAACTTTGTTTAGTATTTCAGTAATTGACCATCATTTGTTATAAAGCATTTGTCAGATTTCATTTTTGCTTTTCATCTCAAAATTTGAATTCTTTTGTTATGTACTTTCTGTACAGGAGATTAATTAGTAATAAATGTTCATTTGAAAAAAATCTTCTTCTTCTTCCAATAATAATAATAATAATAATAATAATAATTAATATAAGTATTATATAGAAATAATAATGCGAATAATAATAGGTTAAATTTCCGTGAAAATTTCACCATAAGGGTATTTTGGGTCGAAAAGACCAAATATGATATAAGTTTCACTGCCTTATGTTTCCATGGTAACCATTTTAGGGGTTGAAAATTTCAGTTTTGCTAATATCCCATGAAAAGTTACTTTGATTGATATGAAAATTACCTAGTGGGGGAGTTCGGGTCAGAGAACACAAAAACCAGACTTATCTTAATGTTTCGAGTTGCCATGGTAACTATTCTGGGATTGAAAATGTTACTCTTTCACTAATTCCTAATAAACAACTATTGATTGATGTAAAAAAATCATAATAAGGGTTTTTCTTGTTAGCACACCAAAACAATCACACTCATTTTAATGTGAGATGTTTCCATGGTAACCATTCAGGAATAAAAATTACCAGTTTTTCAAAGATTCCACCTAAAATCCAGTAACCAACAGAATATGTTATAGCAAAGGGATATTTTGGGTTAGAAAGACCAAATATCCAGTGTAAAAATCCAGTAATCAACAGAAATATTATATCAAGGTTATTTTGGGTTAGAAAGACAAAACATGATATCAATTTTTACTGCCCTGTGTTTCCATAGTAACATATTTGCGTTTTAATATTTCAAAGTTTTCCAAATTCCATTAAAAGTAATCCCAGTTACTATGCGAATGCTCTCCTAAGTGTATTTATCACAGCATGAACTCCATGTTCATTTTTGTTTCATGTTGCCATGGTAACCATTTAGGTTTTTTTTTATTAAAACCATGCATATTTTAGATCAGGGGTATCTTTTTCGTTAACCAGACAAAAAAAGGCTATTTGACGAGATTCTGCCCATGAAGTGAATTTTCTAGTCTTTTGATGTGTATACTTGCACACCTTTAATATCCAAGGAACAGGTACAATGGACGACAGTGGGACTCAAAAGTTTTGTGACCTATTAACAACCCGTTTCACTCTCAGAGTTGTATGCAAATTTTAAAAGTCGCCATGACAACCTGGCAACAACATGGCCTTTTCAGCACTGAGACATACTGTAGCAGGGCTAAAAATTGGCCACGGCCCTTCTGCCGGAGGAGGCATAATTTCTGTGTCATTGTGATTGATACATTATTATCAAAATGCAACGAGAATGCGTTTTATTGGCCATCGTTTCCTGTGCCTGTCATTCAAGTAGTCAGTTCAGATATTGAAACTTTGTTGCAAAGTTCCACCGCACGGCCGGTCGTCTTCGTAATTTCCAGAACAAAGTCACATTATGTGCTCAGCTAGGTTTGACTGCATTTATCTACCTCGTCCCAAAGTGACGGACGGATCTTTCAACCTTTCAGCTTGGTGAAAAACGCATTTTTTGATTCGCCAAAGGCCTGTGGATTCGGTTATTTTTGCACAAGTGCTACATGGACATAGGAAAAAGTTCGACTCACCTAACCCTCTCGATTGTTGAATACAACACGGTCCATGATGAGAGTTTTCGGATCAAAAACTGTAGCTGTGCTCGAATACAAATGTCTTCACATTAAATTACGTCATTCTTGATATACAAGAGTTAGCATTCCAAACCTGTCACCTTTTTTTCCAAAGTTTTGAGAAGGGCGGTATTTCCATCTGAATGATTGAACGACGTGAAACGCAAATTCCATCGCATATTATCCGGCAATATGTGCACTGTACAGTAGAAATACTGTATACGCTGCAGCCAGTGCAGGTACGTATATACTCCACAAAATGGCCATAGACGGCGTGCACTTTCTGAAAGGATTTCGTAAACGTCCTCCTTGGTACCTTAGAGACTTTTCCTTACCGAAATTTTAGGCCTCCCGCAAACTGTTACTGCAAATTTGCCGCAAGCTTGCAGTAAATTTGCAGCAAACTATTTACCGCAAATATGCGGGTGGTTCATTTTTCAGATGCAAATTAGGTTTCTTGTGAACTTGCTGCAAATATGCAGCAAACTCCCTGCCGCAACGTTGCTGCAAACTCTTTGCAGCAAATTTGCGGCACAATCCTTGCAGCAAACTTGCGGCAAATTAATTTGAATGTTACTGAAAATTTGCCGCAAACTCCATACAGCAAATTATTTTATTTGCGCTGACCATTGTTTCTCGTGAAACTGGTATTTCAGAGTTTATTTGGATAAAACACATCTTGTGCTGTCCACAGTCGGCCAATATATAAATATTATTTATCCAACTTAACTCTGAAATACCAGTTTCACGAGAAACAGTGGTCAGCGCAAATAAAGTTATTATGAACAAAAAGATGACAGAGAAAAAAAGGTTAAATTCAATTGTGGTACAATTTATTTTATATGCCATGTTCATTTCATGCCACATAAGTGTCATGATCATGTCAAGATTTTCTTTTGACTTGAGAAGTTTCATGTAACATTTACATTACTGTCAAAGGCTGCGATTTGGCTTTCTGTTCTCTGAATTTCTTGTCCCTTTACTAAGTGTACCAGCAATGGATTCTGAAAAATATAAATCGTTCAGGGAAGAGTGTAAGTCTTTACCGTTTGACCAAACATTGTAAATTTCATGAAAGAAATCGATAATTATTTGAAAATGAGACAAAATCAAGTTGAAAAATTGAAGCAGAAAATGCATAAATATTCATGATCGAAATTAAATTGATAATGATTAAAATGTCCGACAGCGGACAACTCGCCGTATGTTGTTTACATACACGACGGCGACAATCTGCAAAAATCTAAGCACTTACTGTAAGTAACTGTTGTGAAACGAAAGTGAATTCAGTATGAATCAGTACTCAACGAAAATTTATCTTTAGTAAAGATTGCAATACAACGATTACAGAACATAATTATAGCGATTGATGTACAGACGAACGGTACATTGACTTACATTTCTGAACGGCTCGCAGACGCTGGACGATTCCCGGTCCGGTTGCAGGTCTCACCGTGCTGTGTGTAAATACGGTACTGAGAAAATATAGTCGGCATCTTTACTGCCGCTCGCGTTCACAAATTTAGAACTCCGCCTGTCCCTGGTACTGTATACACGTTTTTGCAACTATGTGATATCATTTGGCTGGCGATTCCATAGAAAGATCACGAAATTGTCCACTAGAAAACTCCCTGCTCACAAGTACGCAGCGGCACTGGCCGATGGTACTAAAATCTAACTTCGCGCCGATCAAGCCTCATGACGATAACGGAAGTGCGATCTATAAATCATTACGCGATTGATAATGTAGTCTCGTTTTTAAATGCTGGCATTGACTCTACATCTGCACCAATCCGTTATATTTCATACTTAATGTAGCATTTAATTTATTAGTTTAATGAAAATGGTTATTTTTATCATAGAAAGACTAAAAGAGAGTAAAAATTCTTTCAGCACGAAGAATCAATATCAATGCGCGAACTGACCTTGATGAACCGTGACCGGAGAGTGTAAACATGTCGGCTGCTCGCAGCTAGCAGCTGATACCAGGACGTGTTGGACGTTGGTGAAGCGGCGCTTTGAATTTTCGTACAGCGACTCGGGATGGAGTGTAATCCTAAATCTCAAATTTGTGCTCGGCAATACAACTCTAACGCTGAAAACATGGACAAAAGCCTTTTACCTCGACCCATGTTATCAGAAGGCGAGATTTTGTCAGCGGCATCGATGGGACAGACTGTAAGCTGCAGTGCATTGTACGTACCGTATACATGTTCTATATTGATGGGATGAATAGCTTGGAGCACAGCCACTACTCTGCTTGGAGGTAGCAGCGGAAACATTACTGTACAGATTGGCAGTAACAAAAGTCTACGACGTGTCCTTACAGACCATCATAAAACGCACATTTCATTCGAAACTGTTTGCATTTTGGTATCATTCGCAGAAAATACAGGGTGTAACTTGCAAGACAGACAAGTCCCTGTTTCAAAAATTTGTTTCCCTAAAAATTCAGTTTTCGATCCAACCATATTTACCCAACCAGATTGTCAAAGGGCACTTTTATTACATCATATCACTACAGTATATACTATAGATGCACTCTATATCCATGCAATGCTTTCACCAGCATAACTGAAGCTGTTCATTATCTAGCATTACCAATTACTATAATTTAAAAAGTGGATTGTCTGTTATGAAACAAAGGAACATAAAATATAAATGAAAGATCAATTTTATGTTGCTTACACATGACTGGTCACGAAGTGCAACACTCCCACAGTACTCAGTGTGTAGTGTGTACTCCCTGGTAATGAAATAGTGGGAAATATGTCAATCATGTGTTGCTGCATATTTGCAGCAATAATCTGGTTTGCCGCAAATTTGCTGCAAACTGACTTAAGGGTTTGCAGGAGGGTCACATCTACCTGCAAACTTCTGCAACTCCTTCCTGCAAGCTATATGCTTGCTGCATATTTGCAGCAAACTTACGGCAAATTTGCAGTAGAAATAATTTTCGGTAAGGGTACATATGATGTCCTGGAAAGTATTCTCTGCAGTAATTCCAGTTTCTGTTAACATGCACACATTTTATAGCTCACCGACATGATACCGCGAGACAGTTCTACGGTACTATACACATTCTCGCACACCCAGGCACAATTGCGCATGCTCATACTGCAGACTACGTCACCTGTGTTTTGCTTCCGGCGCGGCCGACTTGGCAACGTAGGTTGAGCAAACAAATAACGACAGCCGAACGCACTCTCAGTGATGGCGGCCATCGTATTGTGTGCATACCGAGACGATCGCTCGCCGTGCGCGTGTTGTTCCTCGAATTCTGACCCATAATCATTTAAAAATGCATTCAAATGTGATAGTGAAAGCTGTTCTCAATTAATAAGGTGGCATACTCAGCATAGCAAAATGTTTATCGCTAGTTTACCTTTAACCTCGCGACATTTGTAGGAGAAGTTTCTTAGCACGGACAACTTGATAACATAAAGCATGGCGGTCTGTAAGTATTTTCATTAATGTTTGTGTAATTAACGAGGTTCAGATTTTAAGTAAATCAATTTTAACAAGATTGAAACCGATTTAACCGTGTCCGCAGTGATTTAATCTGTACATTTCATGGCGTGATTTGTCATGGGTTATTTTTTATGCGTGTGGGTTTTTTATTTACGTCCATATGTGCGTTGCAGTTGAGCATAGTTTTTCGGACCATCACGCATGTCTCCCTGGTAACGGGTTTGTTTACACACTTGCATATTTTCTGGCGCCTTTTTCAATCGTCTGTTGGCCTAGACTGTGAAAATGTCATTCGAATTTCATGCTCGTGTGCTAAAAAAACCGGTGTCGTATTTGTGCACGGAAAATAAATGGCACAAGCTATCCATGCTCCAATTTTATCGTGGAGTTAAAGAATTGTTTCAGAGTACAGTTTTAGTGAAGACATTCTGATGTTCACACGTCCAATTTTGTTGTCTCTGTAAGAGAGTCATTGCTTCATGGCAGCAAGCAGCAAGCAATAACAAAACCTATCGGCCAGGGACACACGTAGTGAAATGGTCCAGACACTGTAGAGTACTGAGATGTGCGGTGTGTGATGCATTGTGTAAGGCAGGAAAGAAAAAAAAAGACAGTAAAAACAGGGGCAGACCAAGTCAATACCAAGGCAGTGACATTTCTGGTATCACTGGCAAGGAGACAGGAAAGACGGGGAAACTACAGAGTGAAACTCATGGCAGTACAAATCTAACAGCAGCTGTAAAACAGAGGGCGGGAAAAAAGATGAGAAGATTCATTCCCTTGCAGAGAGAGAGGTTCAATGATCTCATTGACGAAATGGAGTGTCCCATTTGCAAAGACATAATAGATGGACCAATACAAATTTTGTGTGATGGACCACATGTGTTTTGTGCTGAATGTTTGTGTCAGTGGTTGCAAGTTTCTTCATCCTGTCCTGTGTGCCGTCTCTCTATTATGTGTGAATCTATTGTAAGTCCCCCATTGCCTTTGCAAACATGCTATCAAATGCCACAGTCACATGTGATTATGGGAATGTCGGTTGTAAGTCAGTTGTGCCACTGCAAGATCTGCAACACAACACGGAACGGTGTGTTTACCAGTCCATTGCTGGAGACCACTGCTTCTCGTCAGTGAGCCCATTTCCCATCAGAAGCCACCATACTCCAGTCCCCATTCCTGACACAATCAATACCGAGACATCAAATGATGAAACATCAAGGGATAGTCAGAACAATATATGTGCAGTGAAGGCCGCAGAAATTGTGTTGCAGAATGTATCAGCGGTGCATATGCTGCTACAGTATGAAGAAATGGCAACAACACTTGTCAAGAAAAAATAGAAGCAAACAGAAGTGATGATAGTTTGATAAAGGTTAAAACCAAGGGCCAGGTGAGTTTTTTTACCAGCATTACTCTTGCTGATCTATACCCACATATCAATATGCAGTTAGATTTTGGAGTAAATTCTTCTGATAAAGCTATCATGGAATATGATAATTTGTAAATTTGTATTTGTAATAAAATTTATTTGGTTTGTAGTACATATGTGACCTGGTAGTTGTTCAACAAATTAATTGAATCAAGTAATGAGCTAGTCCAATTTCATTAATTTATCACCCACATATACTTTTGAAAGATAAATTTGGTTTTTCAATTTTTTGGTGTGATTTTTTTCAGCCATTGTGTTTAACATATACACCAAGCCATGAAAAACAACCTCAGAAGCTAGCACTAGGACAAGACGTCAGAGGGTGTTGCAGTTAAGTCAGAGGAGAGACATTGTCAGTGGTGGTGATGCGATGCTGCAGCTGAGTGAGAGGAGGTGAGACACCAACAAAAGGACAAGAAGGAAAATCCTCCAGATCTTGGGACTCACTCCTGACATACCTCCAGGTGCTGGCCTTCATTTGGAAGTTGCTATGGGAACAACATGGGCTGCCAAGAGGAAATTACGGCGTTACTTCAAGGCATGGCATGTGAATATTGGAAGTGAGGTATGTTATGCAGGTCATTTTCCCCCACACTCATCAAGGTCACTGTCCTTCTTGACCTCACAACCATGAATTTAATAAGTCATGTTTGGATTTTCTAGAAATTTAATTAGTTGTGTAAGAGAGAGAATTTTAGAACAGTAATTAGCATGTCAATAAAAGTTCTAGTTTGTTCTTATATAAGCACATGAGTATTAATATTGGGACAGCAGGCTTGCAGTCAGACTTTTGGGATTGTGTGCAAACTCTATTATGATCATGTAGAGAAAGACTGTGGATAAGTAATCTTGTTATCACATATTACTGAATATATGTGTTACTGTTGTTTTTGCATCTTGTTCATATTTGTCTTCAGGTCTAGCAAACTTACCCGGCATGGTACAATACCTACCAGTGAAATTTGGATAAAGTTAGGTGGGGACAAGGGTGAGGGAACCCTGAGAACGGTTTACCAAGTTGCTAACATCAGTAATCCAAATGTAGCAGATAATACAGTGATGTGGAGTACATTTGCAGCACCTGATTCCTATTAAAATTTAGAAATAGCTTTAGCTGTTAACAGAGGTCAGGTAGACAAACTGGATGGCACAAAGTGGAAGTAAGTCTAAACATGCATACTGTGTTTATTAAACAATGAACAGATTGTATCATATATCTATTTTGGTACAATATTTGGAACTTAAGATACATACATATTGGTTATCCAAGTTTAATACATGCATTATACTGCTGATCAAAAATCTGAAAAACAATGTGCAAATCTGTCCAAACTTACGCAGCATAAATATGATACCTACATTAAATAGTACAAAAGGCAAAGTTGTTTTCTTGCATGTACAAAATGCATTGATGTGTAGAAACATGGGCATTAATTTAGAATGGTGTGGACAATTGTCTTACATTCCACTTTGATTTATTTCAGGGACAAGACACTATTAGCGCGGATGATGGGAGATTATGAGTATCTGGCCAAGAGTTATGGATTGTCTGGACCAAATGGTATGAAATGTATACTTGCATGCTATGATTTATACGTAAGAAAAGTTGAGGCACTGACAGGACAGGCAGTTTATTGTGTACACTTCAGTTTTACCTATGATTTACATGTGTACATCCTTGACCTATCAGTTTGCAATATGTGCGTACTGTTAATAATCAGCATGCATTGTGTATGATATGCTGTAGAACACAATTATGATATTGTTGTAGTTTTTCATGACTTAAGACATTCACAGCTAACATTGATTAGTCAGATAAATTTAAAGGAAGGGGTACACAGTGGGTCAGATCTTGATAAATATTTGCAAGCTATGACAAATGATTGTTTTCCTCTGTAGAAATTCTTGTGTTTATTTCTCAATTTAATTCTTACACATAGTATTAATATGTATACTGGCAATGCAAAATGTAGTAACCATGAATTTCTTGAAATAAATATTTAAATTGATAAGTTTGCATATTACAGGTACATCCTCTCCAAGAGTTCACACATGCACATCAAATTGACTTCATGAACACTTGTCATGTCTATACCTACTAAGGTTTTAAGTATTTATGTCAGTTTTTGTTCCTTTTTCCTCAAATTGAAATATTTTAGGGAAATATTTTTGCGTATGCTGTGTGATTAGCAAGGAACAAGCACAGTTGCTGAAGGAGGAACAACCATTGTCATCAATGAAGAAGAGAACCCGTGATGATATCAGAAAATGTCACAGTGAATTTCTTTCAACAGGTGGAAACCTAAGGCATGCCATGCAGCACTACAATAGTGTCAGAAAGCCACTTTTCAATGTACCACTGCACAGAGTATGTACTAATCAATTCAATCCACTATGTTGTTTGTTTCCATTGGACAACTAAACATATAGCTCTGTTCTGTTTCAATCAGTTCACTTTACCTTTCTCTGAACAGTTCAACAGACCACACTGTGACCTATCTACATATATGCATGCCACTATGTCCATAATGGTGTGCACAAATAGAAGTTTATTAGTGAAGCTATATGCGAAAACAAGTTGACAATGAAGCAGCACATATGTCAGCATTTGTGATCAATCTAGTTGTTGTATATTTGTATGTTGTGTTTTCTTCATAAATAGGTAGGTATGAAAGTTACAAGATATTGTCATACATTAAAAGTAAAAGATACATGTGCTAACCCTTATATTTTATCACAGGTTGCAGTCCCAGGGTTGCACATCAGTCCTGGCTTGTTTTAAAAGTTTTTCACCATGATGGAAGCTAGCTGTGCAGTACTGGATATCAAGATCATCACGACTCTTGAGAGAGATGATGACATTGATGAACCCGTGCTGAAGCCTGCTGGATTTGACACATATGTAGCCATGTTGAAACAAGTCGAGACATTACAGTGTGAAGCGAAAGAACTCCAAGAAGAAGCTAAGACCTTGGCTGATAGTGTTGAAAAGGCTCTCCTTGCTGATGATGACTGTGACAATGATGATGATGATGACGGCAACAGTGAAGATGATGGCAGACCGCCACTATGACCTTTGGCAAAGTTAAAAAAGCCCAGGAGAAAGTGCAGGAACTCAGTGAAGAAGCTGACAGGAATGTTAGTATTTATGAATAGAAGACCATACTACATTAACAAAATAAAAATACATGATTTTGTGATAATATTGAAATCTTGTGAGACGCAATTAATTTCAGTGGCAGTGAGTTGCTAGCCAAGTCAAACTTTTTATCAAACTGGAATAGTTGCCATGTTAAATAAACATGTAATGTTTGTTTAGCATGGTGTTAAATTTCCTGTATCATGTGAGAACACCCACAGATAACCTGTCTAGCAACCTGAGATCTCAGAGGGTCTCCTTCATCTTTGAAAATGGTATATTGATACCAGAAGTAAGATCATTTTTGTGATGATAAGCAATAACATTGTCAATCTCAAGTGCACAGTCATGTCTATGCTGCATTTTCAGAATTTTGGCTTGTGCACATTTGTAGTGCAGTCATTTCCAGACAACACAGTGTTTATCTTTGTTTTCTTAGATATCTGAAGCTACAGACGTAAAAGCAAAACTGCCAAAACAATGTGGTTTTGTAGTCTGCGGTATTGACCAAGCTCTGCAGTCATTTGGTGTTGGACGTCATTCTTACCACAGGCAGGCATTCATCGGAAATCATATGAAACAAGTGCTGTAAAGTATGTGTTTTACAACTGTACACTGTTTTGTTGCTAAAGTCATTAAAAGGTTCAGTATTCTGCTTGTCATCAAGCTTTCAGTGTCAGATTTATTGTGTGTTATATATATACTACAGAAGATGTATTTCGTCTACATTATTTTGACCTACTTTCAGTGAAACAACTCTGTTTGCTTCTTTGAAAGAAAGTTATCATATCCTTTTTTTATTTTTTGTGTTTCAGGAAGAAAACATTCAAACGTTGTGCAAGAGCGTCATCAGGACCACGGCAAGATATGCCCATAGCTGAATGAACAGGCTGCACACATTTGTGGTCTGTATAAGCCAATATTTTCAAAATTTGCAGCCTGCCATAATCTTAGAGTACAAGCAATAGAATGTCAGATGAATATATTAGCATTCTCAGTTCAAACATATCACATTTAATGGCATATTACAGAGAACACTTTCCTAATGAAAGTGTACCCCCCAAAATGCATATGTTAGAAGATCATGTCATCCCTCAGATTGAAAACACAGGGTTTGGCTTTGGTTTCCTCACAGAACGGTGTAGAGAGTATCCATCATGAGATTAGGAAGGGAATGGACCGGTATAGTACAGTACCTGTCCATAATGGTTTAAAGAAATTAGAACTTATGGTAAGGGCAGCATGTGATGACCAATTCAAGTCATGTGAAAGTGCCAAAAACACAAAGGGTTCATACAGAACCAAATAAGCAACGTGAAATAATGATGGCCATAGTGATAAAAGTAAAGATAAATCATGATAAAATAAACATGTAAAGAACAAATTAATTAAGTCAATAACAAACCAATATGTAAATAAAAACATTCAAATCTGGTTCTTTCTATGAATCATATTTTTACTAAATTGATGCTTGTATTTTTAGTCCCCAAGATACCGTCCGGGGGACTTATAGGTTTGGTCATGTCCGAGCATGTGTCAGTGTGTGCGTTTGTCCGTCCATGCATCCGTCTGTTCACGCAGATATCTCAGAGATACATGGAGCGATTTCATTCAAACTTGGTACAAGGTTTACTTGATATGTCATACATATGCATGTCCAATATATATACATATGCATGATCCAATGTGGCCGCCATGCGGCCATTTTATTACAATTTTTTTGTACAGAGCCATAACTCCGACATGTTTCAACCGATTTTATTGAATGTTAGTACAAGGACATTGACCTTCATCATACATATGCACATCAATTTGTTTCACAACATTATCCAATATGGCTGCCATGCGGCAATCTTATTACAATTTTGTCATGTACGGAGCCATAACTCAGGCATATCTCAACCGATTTTATTAAAGTTGGTACAAGGACATTGACCTATGTCATACATATGCATGTCAATTTGTTTCATGATATGATCCAATATGGCCGCATGGCAGCCATTTTGTTACAATTTTTTCATGTCCTTAGCCATAACTCAGGGCCCGTCTAAATGGCTTTTATTCAAACTTGTACAAGGACTTTGACCTATGTCATACATATGAACTCGATATGGCTACCATGCCACCATTTTGTTACAATTTTTCATGTATGGAGCAATTACTCAATCATATCTCAACCGATTTTATTCAAAGTTGTTACAAGGACATTGACTCATGTTATACATATGTATGTCGATTTGTTTCACGATATGATCCAATATGACCAAATGGCGGCCATTTTGTTATGGGTTTTTTTCATGTCGAAAGCCATAACTCTGGCAAGTCTCAACCGATTTTATTCAAAGTTGGTACATGGACATTGACTTATGTCATACATATGCATATAGATTTTTTAGACAGTAAGATTAAATATGGCTGCATGGCTGCCATTTTGTTACGATCTTTTCATGTACAGAGCCATAACTCAGACATCTTTCCACCAGTATCATTCAAAGTTGGTATAAGGACATTGACCTATGTCATACAAATGCACATTGATTTGTTGAACGGCATGTAGCAGAATCATGTCAATTACCTAAGTTTCATAATTAGACTGATATGTCGAGAAATACTGCATCAGATTTCATGAAACTTGGTACAATGTTAAGCTTACGTTGCTTTAACAATGAAAAAGGCATTTATCAGTGTCATTTTAATTAATTTGTAATTGCTTATTTAATGAACTTTCCTAATTAGTGTATATCCACAAATACTGCGTCAAAATTTGATGAAACTCGGTACAGATGTTGATCTCATAGTTTGTAAACACTGCATCAAACTTTATGAAATATGGTACCGGTGATAATCTATTAGTGTTAGGATAGTATGCAAAAATGTTCGGCAACATCATGTTGATTCATTACTAATTGACTCATTTAATGACATTTTGTAATTAGGATGGCGGCCTACATTTTTTTTATGTTTTCATCACCGTGGAACTCATTCTTGGCCATTTAGCGCCATCTGTATCACAGTATTTTTATCATAGACCTAATTAATGAAGAGGACTCTATCCTCTCTAAGGACTTTTAATTAAAGTACAAATGAACAAGTGGGGACTGTGCCATCAACGACTTGTTCAATTTAAAAATGATGCTTGAAAAGTCATCTTTATGGTAAGTCCAGTACATGTAATGATGAATTAAATGTAAACTTGCCATTTTAGGATGTTTTCACATGTTCAAATGAAACTTCCTTCAGTTTTATCTTACATGAAATATCATTGGAAAAGTTAATTTTTTAGCATGAAAATAAAAATGAAATACTTCTAAATGCTTTCATTATGATTTAGTATATATACTAACAAGTACAGATGTAAATAACCTTGTTTTGCTTATCTATTTACAGAATACAACGACCCTGGAAGTTGCAGGTGTCCATTTGATTTCAAGTATTTCTCATTTTTTAATTTTGTCTGTACTTTTCAGATTGTATTTAAAATAAAGGTATTTGATCATTTCAATTTGTATTTTTCCAGTTTCTGTGTACCTTTCCTTTTCGTTTCCTATATGTTTTGTTTAGCTCTTTATTTGTCTCTTTTTAAAATGCAACTTTGTGGAATAACTTACTTTTGATATTCAGAGAGTTTGTAAAAGATGTTTGCCCGAAACTTTGTTATCGGTACATGTAATTATTGGAGTCTTGTCACTTCAAGAAATAAAAAAAAAATGTTTTATTCTATATGCACGTGCCTGTTTTGATCATTTATGTTATGGTTTGAAGTAATTTTAATAACATTACAGTTAATTTGCCATTGTGCTGTTAAAACAATCACCGTACAATACAAATAAGGCAATAATACATTGATTTCTGCCTATATGAAAAAGGTGGCTCTCTAATTGTTGCCGTTTGTGGCGCTGTTCTGTGGCTTCCGATTGAATGTGTATCCATAAAGTTCGCGCACAAGTTAAAAGTCTGGGCCTGCTGGGTATCGCTTTAAACTGCTTAGTGTCACTTTTCCGACAAGCATTTAATTACTCCTTGGTCTAATGATGTCCCTCTCTCCGTACAGTATTATGTATAATTCTGCGCTGCACGTACAACAATTAGAAGTCACCCCTTTTGACAAAATTAAAATAACAACACCTCTTTTTCAGAATTCCTAGAGCTTCAATGAACTAGTGTTATTACATTTCTATATAATACCCCTAAACTTGTAATAATAATAATTAATATAAGTATTATATAGAAATAATAACGCGAATAATAATAGGTTCAATTTCCGGGAAAATTTCAACATAAGGTATTTTGGGTCGAAACGACCAAATATTATATCGATTTCACTGCCCCATGTTTCCATGGTAACTATTTTAGAGGTTGAAAATTTCAATTTTTCTAATTCAATGAAAAGTTACTTTGATTGATATGAAAATTATCTAGCGGGGGGAGTTCGGGTCAGAGAACACAAAAACCAGACTTATTTTAATGTTTTGAGTTGCCATGGTAACTATTTTGGATTGAAAATGTTACTTTTTCCCTAATTCCTATAAAGGAACTATTGATTGATGTAGAAATTGATATTAAGGGTTTTCTTGTTAGCACACCAAAAAACATCACACTCATTTTAATGTGAGATGTTTCCATGGCAACCATTCAGGAGTAAAAATTACCAGTTTTTCAAAGATTCCATCTAAAATCCAGGAATCAACAGAATGTGTTATATCAAAGGGATATTTTGGGTTAGAAAGACCAAATATCCAGTGTAAAAATCCAGTAATCAACAGAAATATTATACCAAAGGGTTATTTCGGGTCAGAAAGACAAAATATGATATCCATTTTTACTGCCCTGTGTTTCCATAGTAACCTATTTGCGTTTTAAAATTTCAATTTTTTTCCTAAGTCCATTAAAAGTAATCCCAGTTACTATACAAATGCTCTCCTAAGTGTATTTATAACAGCATGAACTCCATGTTCATTTTTGTTTATGTTGCCATAGTAACCATTTCGGTAACCACAGTTTTTTATTTAAAACCATAGACCCTCGAGAGGGTCTATGTTAAAACATAATTTACTGTTTTTTATTTATTTTATGGATTTCTAAGTAACAACTTTTAACATTTGTTCTATAATAATAATAATAATAATTGTAATTTCTTTGCCTTCATTCTAGAAAGAATAATAAAATCTAAATTTTACTATACCCAAACGGGATTCGAACCCCCACACACTCACGGCAACATCGCCTAGCTGATAGGCCTCACACAAAACCAGTCGGCCACTGCTTCCAACCAAAAGAGTTGGTCACAGTAACCGACTTAGATGTTAAGATAATGTATATTGGGGCCATTTTGGTCAAAATTATGTTTTCTGTTAATTTTAGTGTTAGAATTAATTTTACATAGACCAGAAATAATTTTTGTAGTATTTTTAATTGTGTTTCATGCAGTCATCCCAAATAAGTGTTATATAGTATATTACTAACTTATGCATTTATCGAATTAAGTTTATGCCTTCAAATTAATTTTATGTCCTGAAATTAATTCTAATAGTATCCGAACCCAATCCTCCTTATCACCCAATGTACCATTATATTTATCACAAGCAGTAACAGTAGCGCACAGTTTTTTTTGTTTTATTTAAAACATAATTCACTGGTACTTATTTATTTTATGGATTTATAATTAACGACGTATAATAATGTTCATTTTATAATAATTTATTGTGATTTCTTTGCCTCATTCCAGGAAGAATAATGAAGACAAATTATATATTTCTGATTGTTTAACTAAAGTAAAATTATGGCCATGTAGTGGTGCATTATTTTTTGTGTGACCTGGCGTGACCCCATAAACTCTATGATTCTGATGATTAGCTAGATCTCCCCCTGGTAGTCTACTTGGGCAACCATATTCTGAAGTTGGTAGCCAGGTGACACTGGCTGGTAGCCCATGCATATTTTAGATGAGGGGTATCTTTTTTCGTTAACCAGACAAGAAAGGGCTATTTTACAAGGTTCTGCCCATGAAGTGAATTTTCTAGTCTTTTGATGTGTATACTTGCACACCTTTAATGCCCAAGGAAACAGGTATAATTGACGACAGTAGGACTCAAAAGTATTGTAACCTATGAACAACGCGTTTCACTCTCAGAGTTGTATACAAATTTTGAAAGTCGCCATGACAACACGACAACAATATGGCCTTTTCGGCACCAAGACATTCTGTAGCTGGGCTAAAAATAGACCATGGCCCTTCTGTTGGGAGAAGGCATAATTTCCGTGTCATTGTGATTGATACATTATTATCAAAATGCAACGAGAATGCGTTTTTATTGGCCATCGTTTCCTGTGCCTGTCATTCAAGTACGTCAGTTCAGATATGGAAACTTTGTTGCAAAGTTCCACCGCACGGCCGGTCGTCTCCAGAACAAAGTCATACTATGGCAAATTTCTATGCCCAGCTGGGTTTGACTGCATTTATCTAGCTCGTCCCAAAGTGACGGACGCATCTTTCAACCTTTCAGCTGGTGAAAAACGCATTAATTGATTCGCCAAAGGCCTTTGGACTCGCTTATTTTTGCACAAGTGCAACATGGACACAGGAAAAAGTTGTTGAATACTCACTGTTTCAGTGAATCCGCCATTATGAGAGTTCTCAAATCAAAAAAAAATGTTGCCGAGCTCGAATACAAATGTCTTCAACGTCATTGTTATACAAGAGTTAGCATTCCAAAGTCTGTCACCCTGATTTTTTTCAAAGTTTGGAGAAGGCCGGCATTTTCATCTGAATGATTGAACGACGTGAAACGCAAAATTCCATCGCATATTATCTGGCAATATGTACAGTAGAAATACTGTATACTGTCGCTCCAGGTACGTATAAGCTTATACTCCACAAAATGGCCACAGGCGGCGTGAACTTTCTGAAAAGATTTCCTAAACGTCCTACTTGTTACCTTAGGGACTCACTTGTGATGTCCTGAAAAGTATTCTCTGCAGTAATTCCAGTTTCTGTCAACATGCAAAGCTCAACGACAAGATTATAGCACGAGACGTAGTGTACAGACTACACATTCACGCGCAGTAAACTCAATTGCGCATGCTCATATTGGCAGACTACACTGGCAAACGAGTGCGCATGCGTGAAGGTATATTTGCAGCAAATACATTGGCATAGACTCTCCACAGTCGCTGTGCCTTATTTTGTGCGCGCCCACGACTGCCACGATGGGCCTGCATTCGAACACCTCTTTTTCAGAATTCCCACAGCTTCAATGAACTGTTATTAGATTTCTATATAATACTTATAGCCCCTAAACTTGTAATAATAATAATAATAATAATAATAATAATAATAACAACAACAACAACAACACATTTCAATGGAAATCGGTTGTACCAGTGATCACATTATCTGGTCTTTACCAACACTTACCATCTATTGGAGGCAATTAATATTGAAAACCGAAGTCTTCAGCAAAGCCTAATACAAAGCCTTGATTATTTAGCCATGCTTTTTGGCTATCATTGCTCATTGAGAGTGTAAAAAACTGGGTTTATTAATTTTATCTCTGTGTGAACACTTCAACTACCTTTGAAATATGACAATGTTTCATTTTAGTCACGGTGATGCTCCTCACGTCATTACATTTAGCCCATGAGGCATCACTTTTAACCGTTGTTCATAGAGTAACAACTGCTTTCACGATTTGGAAAGCAGAAATGCAATCGAACTCAACTGTAAGGTAGTCATGTTCAAAATGGTTGTTGAAAAAAGTTTAACCAAAGAAAAATTGCACAGAGAATAAAGGCAACACCCTAAGAATTAGCATTTATTAAAAGCAAGGGCGAGAGCAAAGCAAAAAATTAATGGGCAAGGCCTTCCGAGCACGTTGATTTTGGCTTTCGTTTAGCCAGCGTATATAAATGAATTTTTAAGATCAATTATTTCCAGAAACCGTCAAAATTTACGAAAACTGCATGCGCAAAAAAGACCGGGCCCAAGAACTTGTATAACACAAATGTTGTATTTACTGAAACGTGCTGTGCTGTATGCGAACTCAGTTCGCTGTCACGCGCGCACTAAACAATGCAAATCCGGGAAACCTTGGAAAGATATCTTAATTTTGCTCACAAGCGCTCCATTTCAATTTGCGGTTGGCTATGGTCCTTGTAGAAATCACAATTTTCGTTTTAGCAGTAAAGTTACCATGTTTACGATATTTTGAATTGCTAGTGTTATTATTCACATTCAAGGGCATGTAAGCAAACCATTACTTTGTAACTGTTGTCAGACATGTGGTTCAGCTCAACCAATTAAACCAGACGTGATCTGAATGTGCTCGGGTGTTTTACATCAGTTTCATTAATAGTAGTTCGCTTCATAGAACAATAACATATGTGGTACATCACTATATGTAGCAGGTTTAATCAACTTTCACATGGTACTCTCAGAATTAAACCACGTGTTACAAAAATGTATTTAATATGCAAATAAGCTGTTTATTCATGTGACACTGCTCAGTGCTTCATGGGACGATTAGATATCTATCTGATCAACATTTTTAGCACGTTTCAGTTCATTTAATGCTGCAACTTTAAAGAAATTTCACTAATTACAAATTCATTGAATATGCAAAAGAACCCTTATTAACTTGACACTGTTCAATATTTCATGGCACAGTTAGATATTATCAGATCAATATCTGTAGCAAATACCACTAAATTTGGTACAGTAATTTCAGAGCTATATATCTACTTTCAAAGTTTATTAAATGTAAATAAACCCTTAATTATCTGTACACTACTAAATGTTTTACAACACAGTCAGATACCTAAGGGTTAGTATCTGAAGCAGATTTCATTACATTTGGTGCATTCATTACAGAATTGTTAGATTATAATTAATAATTTTCATTAATTATGTAAATAAGCTGTTTATGAACCTGACAATGCTCAATGCTTCTCGGTGCAATGAGATATCTACTTGATCAAAATTTGTAGCACGTTTCGTCAAATTTAATGTTATAATTTTGGAGTAATATCACTATTAACAAAGTTTATTAAATATGAAATGAACCCTTAATTAAATTGCTCAATGTTTTATGGCACAATTATATATTTATCAGATCAATATCTGTAGCAGGTTTCACCTATCGGGTGCCGTAATTTCAGAGTTATATACGTCAGTACAAACGTCACAAAATATGTAAATGAACCCTTATTTATCTTTAAACTACTTGATGTTTAACACCATAGCTAGATATCTGTTGGATCAGTATGTGCAGCAGATTTCACCAAATTGGGTGCAGTTATTTCTGAGTTATATGACTAATTACAAAACTTCATAAAATATGCAAATCAGCTATTTATTTGCTTGACACTGTCCAATGCTTCTCAGTACAATTATCAGATCAATATCTGTAGCAGGTTTCACGGAATAGGGTGCCGTCATTTCAGAGTTATATACCTAATTACAAAGTTCATTAACTATGCAAACATAACCCTTAATAACTTCACACTACTGAATACTTTACACTACAGTTAGATATCTGTCAGATCAGTATGTGCAACAGATTTCATCAAATTTGATGCAGTTATTTCGGACTTAAATGACTAATTTCAAATCTTAATCTATGCTCTCAGGTGTTCACACTCGATCGCGTTTGACATCGAAAGTTGGCGCGGCGCAGAATTTTTGAGCCGATTTTCGCGGGGCTCATACCTTTTGTGAAACGATGAGGTGTGTTTGAAAACACTTTAACACAGTTCTTTTACACACTCCCGCCTATGTTTTACATCCACTGCCACCCTAAACTTAAAATAAACCTTCTTCAAATTGTGAAAACCTGTGTCGACGTCTTCATATTTGAACTGTTTGCATTAAAAGTGTACCATTAACCCTCCCTTGAAGTGGAATGGCCCATAAGCGAAATAATATCAAGAGGTAATACGGTTGCCATCACTCCTTAGCAACCAAGGTTTTATTAGTACAGCGAGGAACAAGTAAAGTCGATTTCAGTTGATTTCGTCGCTAAGTGCAGAAGGTCCACAGGAAAACATACAGTACATAGGAAAGCATGTATCTATGATAAAGGGGTTATTACACAATGTTTGGTCGATACCTAGAGATGTGTCCACAATTTGACTCGTTGCTGTACACTTCGTCAATATACGTTTACATCACTCGAATACGACGCTCTATCGACCTAGTGTCGTGTAATAACCCCTAAATATTGGTGTAACAGAATGTAATATAAATTGCAACTCTGTGATTAATAAAACCAGATATGAACTGAATATGCTCACGTGTTTTACAACAGGTTCATTAATAGTAGTGCGCTTCACAGAACAATGAGATATATGTTATCGCTATATGTAGCAGTTTTTTTTCAACTTCGCACAGTACTCTCAGAGTTTAATCACTAATTACAAAACTTTATTTAATATGCAAATGAGCTGTTCATTAACTTGACACTGCTCAATGCTTTATGGGACAATTAGATATCCATCAGATCAACATTTGTAGCATGTTTTATTTAATTTAATACTTAAATTTTAGAGTAATGTCACTAATTACAAATTTCATTAAATATGCAAATAAACCCTAAATTAACTTGACACTGTTCAATGATTCATAGCACAATTAAATATTTGTCAAATCAATATCTGTAACAGTTTTTGACTAAATTTTGGTGCCGAAATTTCAGATGTATATACCTAATTACAAAGTTTATTAGATAAGCAAATGAACCCTTAATTAACTTTACACTACTAAATGCTTTCCAACACAGTTAGATATCTGTCGTATCAGTATGTGCAGCAGTTTTCATCACATTTGATGCAGATATTTCGGAGTTATATGACTAATTATAAGACTTCATGAAATATGCAAATGAGCTTATTATTAACTTGACACTGTTCAATGCTTCTCAGTTCCATTGGATATTTATCAGATCAACATCTGTAGCAAGTTTCATAAAATTTAACGCTGTAATTTTGGAGTAATATCACTAATTACAAAGTTCATTAAATATGCAAATGAACCCTTAATTAACTTCACACAACTAAATGCTCTACACCACAATTAGATATCTGTCGGATCAGTATCTGCAGCAGATTTCATCACATTTCGTGCAGTTATTTTGGAGTTATATCACTAATTACAAAACTTCATAAAATATGCAAATGACCTATTTGTTAACTCGACACTGCCAAATGCTTCTCAGTACAATTAGATATTTATCAAAACAATATCTGTACCCAATTTCAGAGACTTGGGTGCCGTATATACAAAGTTCATTAAATATGCAAATGAATCCTTAATTAATTTCACACTACTGAATGCTTTACACTACAGTTAGCTATCAGTCGGATCAGTATCTGAAGCAGATTTTATCACATTTGGTGAAGTTATATCGGAGTTATATGACTAATTACAAACCTTCATAAAATTATGCAGATGAGCTATTTATTAAATTGACACTGCCTAATGCTTCTAAGTATAATTAGATATATATCAGATCAATATTTGTTGCAAGTATCATCAAGTTTGGTCCAGTTATGTCAGAGTTATCTCACTAATAACAAAAGTCTTTTAAATATGCAAATGAGAAGATAATTGATATGACACTCACAGTATCATCACAATGTTCTTAGATTGTCATCTGTGAAAAGTTTCATGAAATTTTGTGCAGTATTTCTTGATATATGTCTACACTGTCATTACCGTCTCCATAGGGAAACCATTGTACGGAAAAAAACAATATTGCATAACTTCATTAATATGCAAGCCACACTAACCAAAATCTTATCAGTTCTTGCAAGTAGCATATGGTACCTGTGTATCAAATCTGACTTGAATCCGTTTAGACGTTTTTGAGTTATCGTGTAAAAAGACAGACAGACAGACACACACACACACACATACACACACACTAACCAGACACACAGACAGACAGACAGACAGACATCGCTATGACATTAGCCCACGTGATTACACACGTAAGCTAATGACAGCACTTCATAAGCACTTATTATTCAAACTTTATCAATGTATGTCTTCTTGCATTATCTACAGCAGATTGCATTTTAGTACGAATATACTTTTTCTTCGACTATTCAAATAATTTATATGACAGTTATTTTTAGCTCAAATGTACTCAGTTACTTTTCCTATGAAGGAAAAATGGAATAAACATAATTGACTTGTTTGACTTATGTTAATGAGAATATTTTGTAGCTGTGAGATATATTTACAATCATTTGCTTTGAAAACTAAAATCGCAGAAAATGTTATTAATTGTACTCAAAATGTCTATTTTCACCAAAGCCATCAATAATCGCATTGCTCGTATAAATTTAAAAATGTCTCAGTACATTATTTATACACAATTAATCAACGACAATTATTTCTTCAATATCAATTTTACCCAAAGGATATTTCTCGAGCGATAACATAGCATCATAATAGTACACTTACCTTGAGCGTGAGAGAAATCACGAACTTAAATCGATCAGTTCTTCTTAATATTGCTTGGACCTCCTTTTGCGCTGAAGAATTACTACAACGGAACATATGGTCGATTTTAAAATCATTAGTTGCGAAATTTGGTTTCGCAGTCATTTGGTCACGCTTTGGTTCTGTGTATGCGCAATGCATTTGCGCAGCTCTCACCAGTCAAGGGGCCCTATTTGTCCAAAATAAACATCGTCATTTTTTGCAAACTCTTCAATAATTAATGAACTATACAACGCCGCCATTCTAGTCGTCCGGCAGTATTTACACAACTCAAGTTGCGCGACTAAGGCATCAAAGTCAATTAGAATTTTCCATTACTTATTACTGGTTTACCGGTTTAACTTCATCCGGCCCTAAATCAATCAGAACACCCTAAGGCGGGGAGTTTTGACTTCGGGATTGATACTTATTCGTAAAGCTTCAAATAGTAAAGCAAGCCAGTGCTAGTTTTTGCTGTTGGATTCAGAGCTTGTCGATATAACGGTATCAAACATATCTGAGCTACACTGTCAAACAAACCCATAGTGCATCTGTGTGCGATATCGAAATGTGCGATATCAATATATCATTATCTGGGATTTCGAAGATATATGGTAATATGACCTCAGCGATGACCCTAACCAGGCACTCAGGTCACCCGTAGCATAGAAAAACAGATGTTTGCACTATGGATGTTCTCTCTTTTACAAGTTTCTTTGAACTAAGAAGATGCTTGCTCATGAAGCCTGTGCAAAAAACGGTTTTTCTCCTTCAACGATATTACTCGTCATCATAGGTGAGTCAAGAAATTTTGAAATATACAAGCTCTTATCTATGTCCTTCAATTGCAGGACAAACAGTGCGTTCACCATCCACTAGCCCTATTTAATCCTTTTTTTTTAATTCCATGTTTACATTTGTTTAGAACCTCCTTCACAGCTGTTAGCTTCAAAATGTCGGTAGTGACGGCAAATGCGTTGATATGACAAAAACATCAGGAAGCTCAGGAGATATAACCTGAAAAAGGCAATATATATTGAAGTGGCTCGATGAGTACCATTTTTCTTTGGTATTTATGAAACGTTTGGCAGTTGTGATATACTTATTATAATGAACACCTCGTGCAGCAAATTTGTTTTAATTCTATTTAATTTTAAAAGCAATACACGTAGCGAGCTTTACAAAATTTTGTCGTCTTCTAGTGTTATGTCACTGATTCAAACATTTCAGCACTCAAATAAACAATTAGCTGGCGCGCACCAGTGAAATGACTTACCTTATCAATATATTGATATATTCAGTGCAAACCCATGTAGACTCGGTCCCGATCTTATAGTATAAGTCGTACAGACCTTCCATATGATAAATGTAATACATGTAAAAAATGCACGAAAAGTATTTTTTCCTTTTGTGCAAGTCCATCTAGACTAGTCCGATCTGTTATAATGTAAATCATGCAGACCTTTCGTGTAATAAATGTATGTAAAAGAGTATCAAATGTAAAGAATGTATTTCTTGCAAGCCCATCTAAGCCTAGCCTCGATCTTATAAGGTAACTCATATACACCTTTCATGTAATAAATGTACATGTACCATGTACATGCCAAAAATGTATCATATGAAAAGAATATAGTTCATGCAAGCCCGTCTAGATCAGGCAGCGATTTTACATGGTAATGCATAATATACCTTACATGTAATAACGTAATCCATT
This sequence comes from Ptychodera flava, assembly GCF_041260155.1. Lineage (NCBI taxonomy): Eukaryota > Metazoa > Hemichordata > Enteropneusta > Ptychoderidae > Ptychodera > Ptychodera flava. Next base: position 158,628 of record NW_027248399.1, read on the forward strand.
ATATATATATATATATATATATATATATATATATATATATATATATATATATATATATATATATATATATATATATGGTGAAATTCCAATATCATAATGGCTGTCTATATCTGCACTTTAAAACACCCTTTTGAATCAAGTACATTTGGTTCAATTATTTTCCAATATAAAACTAGCAATGTCTGTGTATTTTTGGACGTTTGGTCATTCACATAAATATACTTGATTAATCAGGTTGGTTACAACTCGTATGTGTTCAAGATATTTTTTTGTAATTTTATATACAATCATACACCGATAATCTATTATACATGACAGCCTATGAGAAACACATGAATGACTGAATTTTCAATATAACTCTGACAATATATGAGCAGGTATAGATGTCTATCTAGAGTGGGGATTCGGCCGAGCGGTTCTGTCTGTTGCCTCTCCGCTAGGTGACTGGATGCCGTATGTTGTGGGTTCCACCCCAAATGAAGACGCTGTATTTGATATTAATGTACTTGATTAGCAAAGGGCATTTAAAATTAACATGTATTGAGGAACTTTATTTTCGAAAATGTTGATTCACAACGCATGGCCAATTATGAAAAAAATATTAATAATGTTTTCCTTACAGACTAGCAACAACTGTGCTTTTATAAATCTTGACAATTGATACAAATGTACTTGATTCAAATAGATGTTTCAAGTGCAGATGTAGATAGCCAATATAATATTTGTATATCACAAAATATTATTTCACTTTCATGGTAGAATACAGGTAATGCATTCAATATTTTCCCTGACAAAACTTGCTACATCTTAGCTCTACGTGGCAGCGGTTTTGTGTATGGCAGTCAGCAGGGCATGTTGTGAGAGGCCGTATAACGTCGGTAACACACAGCCCTGCTACGCAGAGCTAGCTATATCTGTAATATGAAAGTATCAATGTATAAATGCATATATGTAAGTGTTGTTAAACATTAACTATTAGACTGTGATGATTTCTTTGTAGACGACAATAGTGATCTCTTTACATTTACAAGCCAAACTATGAACGAATGTGAACGTTACAGTTATTTCCCCTTTGCGATCACATAAAAAGGTTCCGAAACAGGATGACTTCTTTCACCTGTCAGGAAAATTGGTCACAGTTAACAGATTTGCACAAAGGGACATTACCAGTCATGTACCTCCTGGCCAATCATTTATGTTTAGTTCAGTGTATCGACTGCGCTTTCTTGTAGTACTCTCAACAGCATGCTTCGATATCGAAATACTATTTGGTGAATGCTCCAGACGTGTGTAAATACCGTAACCATGGTTGTTGGTGACAAATGAATTCTAGTCAAGACTTAAATTTTAAACAATATCAACGATGACTATAAACATATAGTTGTGTCGATAACTGAAAAACTGGGTTTTGTATCAAACGTCAGGTGTAAGAATAAAAAATAATACCACCTAACAATCGGCAAAACATTACAGATAACAATTGACAACCCGACACACATGTTTTATATCAATCGGTGACAGTTTTGATTCTATTCCCCCATTTAAGTCCCTAAATGCCTTCACGGGTCCCTAATATACTCATAATATTATAGAAATAACGGGCGACGCGCTGACCATTAAAGTTTATTTGTGGGCAAGGGCGAGAGGAAAGCCAAAAATTAACGGGCGAGGCTTGCCGAGCCCGTTAATTTGGCTTTCCTCGAGCCCGCGCCCACAAATAAACGTTAATGGTCAGAGCGGAGTCTGTTATTTCCATTATATTATCAGCGAACCCAAGAAAACCGTCAAAATTTCCGAAAATTTCAGGAGCGAACGACAACTTGGCCCCAGAAACTGAGCAATACGCGACGCACTGTCACGTGCGCTGTAAAAAATTGGCAAATCCGGAGATGTTTTCAGAAAAAAGTATCTCAACTTGACCTACAAATGCTCCATTTTATTTTGTGATCGATTATCGTTTACGTTTCAGCTGTAAAGTTACGATACTTTGAGTTGTTAATCTTATTATTCAGATTCACGGGCATGTAAACAAACTGTTACTCTGTATTTTTGGTCAGTCACGTGGTTCAGCTCGCCCAATCAAAATGCGACGGGCAGGGCATGGTAATATAATAGAGGAACAATGGGCGACGCGCTGACCATTAACGTTTATTTATGGGCAAGGGCGAGAGGAAAGCCACAAATTAACGGACGAAGTTTGCCGAGCCCGTTAATTTTGGTTTTCCTCGAGCCCGCACCTATAAATAAACGTTAATGGTCATTGCGGAGTCTGTTATTTCCATTATATTATAAACAAACCCCAAAAACCGTCAAAATTTACGCAAATTTACTACGCGAACGACAACGGGCCCCAAAAGTTGTCAGTAAGTAGTGCGTGCGCTGTAAAAATTTGGCAAATCCGGAATTATTTTTCAAAATATTTGTCTTAACTTGGCCCACAAGTATTCCGTTTTAATTTTGTGATTGATTATGTAAAACTTTACAATTTACGCTTCAGCTGTAAAGTTACGATGTTTACGATATTATTCATATTCACGGGCACATAAACAAACCATTACTGTGTATTTGTGGTCAGTCACATGGTTCAGTTCGATCAATCAAAATGCGACGGATATGGCATGGTAATATAATTTCAAATCCCACGTCAGTCCACTTTCCATAGGCGTTTCTGAATGCAACCCCAGGAATGACACATATCTAGCAAGTAAGTCTGATAAGGCATATAAATCATACCGATATATAGGGTTTGAAAACCTAGATAATACAAATCAAGAGTCTTAGATAGCTTGAACATATGGTAGCGTAGTATGAGATATTTTACAGCTGGCAGAGGTTCTGCCGATAGAAGCTCTACGATAGCACGGTGATATATCTGATAATGCTTAAAATAGCATAGGTCCTAATATATCAAGTGGACAAACAAGAAATCTAGGACATCATACATCAAAAAAGAATTTCAGTGATATGTACATCACCAAGAGCTAGATAACAACACATGTCTTGCAAAGAACGATTAATTTGGGTATTAATTGGTGTGAATGTGTGCACTCCAATGATCCAATAATCATAGTTTGCCTTGTACTAAGTTCAAGACACCACTGAATGTTCGCAAATGGGAATTGACGTTTAAATCTTTTGAGTTAATCCGTGAATGATGAAACAGGCCACACAAAGCCACTACATATACAGTTAATTGCGATAAATTAAAAGATTCAATTCATGAAAGCTCATACATCGTTTAATTTATGTGCTAAATTCGATATCTTCACTTTATCACATTACTTGGCGAGTATATTCGCCATTGAGTTCATGATAACACAATGCGAAGTTCCAACAGCCCAATAAAATCACCCAGATAGGTGACATACGGGCATATTGCAGGCCGTGCTTTGAAAGATGACTTACTGCCCATTTTTTTTTCATTTCCAACTGAACCTCCCATGTCTTATCGTTCACAGTGCGGCCAATGGCACGCGTCTGACATCGTAAGCTTTCATACATGCCAGATTTACACATAGTACTGTGCATGTTAACTCAAAATGACTTCAGAGTCTTTGTATAAAACTAAAGAAAGGATGAATTCTCTAGGTATGATTGTATGCGTATAATTTGTGGCAATAACTTACCAGATATGTCACATTTTGCATTTTGCATGGAAAATTAATATCGCGACGCCAGCCATGTATGCACAACATCTGGTGCAGGCCGTTCCGATGCGTGCACATATTATCATTATCTGCGTTTGACCGTACTTTAACCCACCCTATAAATTAGCTTCGTTCGAATGCTAAAGTATTCTACGAATTTACTTTATTTTTTATCACTTTTATTGACATGTTTAGAGCCATATTTCAAGATTGATATTGTATATACATTTATCTGGATGTCCATTGTGTGAGCTCTTTAACACCTGTTGATTAATTTCCTCTTATATTGGTTAAATGTGCTCGAATAAGGTGGTTGGAGCCGCCGCTTGGCAGTGAGCCATCTATTCAAAATAATAGCGCGTGGTGCAATTAATAAGTTTTCGTTTTATGGCAGATGGTGGTTAATCATTAATAAAACAGCAAGAATTTCAGTTAGAAAATATGCTGAATATAGAAACGACGACGAACGTACACACGGAGATTGCCGATTGTGTAAACCCACCCGCATAGATGCTAACTTTGCTAGCTGCCCACCATGGGAACAATGGGGTTTAAAAGCTACATCTATGCTAGAATCAAAGTAATGCTTTGAGATTTCCACTGCCGAGTTTTATTTAACAGGCAATGTCTGTCATATGTCTGTCAGTAAGGCTATAAGAAAAATAAATGTGTTGAGTGATCATACAATTAGCCCGTTTTAGATCATGTACTGACTGAAATTGTCATTCGGCCTAATCCAAACGACCTTTACAGGACCTTCACTACTTATGAAACAGTTACAGTAAACACTCTGTCTCAATCTATACTGTCTGCATGCATATCTTGCCCAAAGCCAATAAATAAGCGATCAATTTAGCGTATCTATTGCTTTAAAATGACTTTAGGACATCAGTTTAGTCTCTCTAATTGCAGCGGATCACACCTACATGCTGCACTTCGTGAGTGCGATTATGATTGTCGCAACAGAGGATCATTGTTTAATAAGGCACGGGTGGAAGTTATCGATTATATCTTTTGCACTGGATTGTTCTGTTACAATGTCGGTGACATCATGTCCTGTGATCTTCAATACATCACGGTCTCTCGTTCAACTTGATATGAGGTTTATTAACTCATCAAATGACAATGAAGACAACAATAAGTCATCGAGCAAATTTTCATGCTCTTGTTGGTCATGTAATAGCCTGATGCATGACACTGCTTACTGCCAGCTTTAAAAAATCAGTTCGGAATACCGCTGCACATTTCTTAACATGCACTAAGAAATATGAACACCTGTTTCCTGTTTTATTCTGATTTCATTGGTTGCCAGTAGAAGTGAGTATCAATACGGGGTTTTCCAATCGGTTACAAACTCACCAGATACGACAGACAGTCACTTAGCGGAGATTCAGGAGAATCCAATGGACAACTAAGACATCTTCAACAAGATAAGCTAAAAGAAATTTCAGTTATATATATATATATATATATATTATATATATATTATATATATATATATATATATATATATATATATATATATATATATATATATATATAAAATGATATATATATATATATGAAAATTGATTCTATTTCTCTTTTTCTTTTAGTAAAACCCAAAAGACTAGGCGGTAGACGTTTCGTTGATCTCTGGCCTTGCAGGAGTTTTGAACTACACCCTTTCATGAATGGTTAGAGCATGTGTTCCTTTCCTCTCTACATGAATAGTTGAGATTAGTAATTAATGTATCATTTGATGACTCTCTAAACTATTTGCTGAGGGGAAAGTATCTGCTGATGATTTTCTCAACTACTTGCACAGGGCGCTGTATCTTTTGATGATTTGTTTCACCATTTGCATAGGGATTAATAAGTGCAGTGCTAGCAAAATGGAATATGATCTATAATTAACTAAAGTTCAAATGTAGATCTGTTGCCGGACAAATTTGCCACCCAAGCAACTATTTGTGCGACACAAATATGTGTCTACACCTTAATAATCTACAATTAATCGATCACTGTACAGTATAACCCCCGTGTATTACCTCGACATGGTCACGAGAATGCTTACGATGCAAGCAGTGCACAGATGTTGTGCTTAGGCAAACTGACATGTCAAATACGGTAATGCCAACAACCACAATTGCCATACTTACACGTGAGCAACAATTATATCTACAGTTATCCAGTGCGATGCAAGAAACAAACCCTCTGTAAACATCCTGCATTCCCGTGGTAATCAGAGAGGACATAAACTTGCTTTTGTCGATGAATGAAAGCAAGCTAAAATATACAACGTGCATACTGCACTGCCGGTCCAAACAAGTTGGAGTCAGTAGGCGAAAGGGCAAACTACTTCATGTTGAGTACGAACTGCAACGAAACGCCCTAAGGATCGTTTGTCCTACGGAAAAAGCTGAGTGGTGAAGTGCGTTTAACCTTTCCTCGGCGCAGTTCATCCTTAAAGTTACTAATATTATATAGGGCTCAGCCCTTGGTGTCGCGCCAGGGGTTAAGATTGGCAATGTTATTTGTATTGATTCATGATAAACTGTAATTGTTACTTCATAAACGTTTATATGACAACTATTCCCTCTGATGAAAGCAGTTCACGTACTTACACGACGTCAAACCCTGCAGCAGGGCAGGTATAGATTTTCTGTAGCGTGTAAAAATTTTTGACAAAAATTGGCAATTTTTACAATGATAACAGCCTATGGCGTTAAACAAGGGACGTATTATGCAATAATTATCATTGCAATGGTAACCGCACTGCCCACCTTCCACTTGCAAGCTGAAAACTATAGCGTTCCGTCTAAAAACTTGCAATTTTTGAATCTAATTATTGACACAGGGGGCGCTATTCTATAATTCAATCCCAGCATTCTTTGCGTATGCCCCCGTTCATATGCACGACAGTTTTCTCCGTTTATCTGTATCAACGATACTTTGTATCAGCGACAAGGTGTATAATAACATTTACTGGCTAATAAAAGAGGTATATTTTATAAGAGGCATGTTATATCATAATAATTTGTTTCGTATTTGTTTATTTACGAGTATCAAAAAAAAAAAAAACATGGCGGCGCCCAATGAGAAAGAAGGGTACACTTCCGGTTACTCACATAGTATATTATGAATAAGCGCATGCGTAGTCAGTAAGCCGCTGGCGCGACTATTACCTAACCTTCAGAGCAAAACATTTTCGAAACACACTGAGGTTTTCATCCAGGCCCTTTGTTGAACTAACTCCGATTTCGATGTTATGATTAAAAATGTTAACCTCTAGGTTCCGTATTTTAAACACAAAGTCTCCGAAAAAAAGACCCGCACGACCATGTCAAATCTCATTAAATATATTTTTTTAAATAAAATGCATTTATATTAATTCAATATTAAATGGCTCCGCTAGTATCGAAACAAGCGTTCCCAAATTCTATGACATTTTACAACCAATCATTACAGAATGTGTATCCCTGTCGATGATGTGAAAACGGAAATACCCTATAGTTCGACAACGATCTCGTTGCACTCCTCAAAGAAAATGGATTATAAGCGTTTCAAGTTCCTGACTGCCAATAATCTCTTTGCTACATTGTGAAAGGCCTTTAACCTTTTAAACGCTACAAATATGCTGAATATTCCACGGCCATTGAATCCACACCTGTATTTCAACCAAAAGTATTCTGGAGCGTTGTAAAAAAAGCGTTCATTTACATCTATCCCCTGTCAAATTATAAACGGTGACGAAAGAGAGATGATTAGTTAAAAATACTTGAAATGTTCGAGGACTTCTTTTAAAGCGTCTGTAGAACACTTAAATCCAACAACCCTCTAGAATCGAACTACTTAACACAAGGCATTTTTTCTAACCCTTACATTACGGATAAAGCAGTTAAAATCGATCTTGAAAATATTATGGCTATATTATGATATGAAAATATTATGGATCGGACAATATTTCCGACCTCGTTTTACGAAACTGGGCCGACGAATTAGCAGTAACACCAACCATGTTTTCCAATAGCTGGTGTTTTCCATGTCCTTTTGAAACCGCCAATGTCATCCTTTTTTTTAAAATGGAGATTGTCATGATGTTAAAATCTGCTGTTATTAATTAGCAAGGCATTTGAAAATCTTCTATATACATAGCATTTTGAGAATGTCTAAGCACTCTTATCTCTCAGCAATATGTGTTTTTAACAACAGAGACACTGTTTTAACTTTTTTCTTATATTGACCCATTTGTCTAAAGCTTATGACACAAAGCAAGAAGTGGACTCGATTATCTAAATCTCAGCAAGGCCTTTGACTTCTTTCTCACGAACTTTTAATTCACAAAAGGAAATATTTGCTTATTTATTTACTCATTAACCGACAGGTCGTCCGAATAACAGGTACGTTTCAAATAAAATAAATGGATTTTCTGGCCCACTGCAAACGTAATTGAAATCCTATATCACAGGTAAACCCCAAAGCGTAGTTCTAAACGGCTAACAGTTTTTCTGGAAGCCAATTCTCTCCGTTGTTCCAATTAGCCCTCTTCTTGTTATCTAGTACGTGAATGATGTGTCTGTTGTTATCTCTCATTCAACACTGTCTATACAAAAAAAATGTTTGATTGTCTAGACTCGGCTTATAACTGTAAATTCCTTTAGCAAGATTCATGCAATATTTCAAATTGGTGTACCAGGTGGAAACCAGATGCTTCGAAATGCTGTATCATATCACTAACGAAACAAACAGAATAATTTCTTATGCCTCACTTAACGGATCTCTGCTTTAACGTGTCTCCTTAGTCAACCTTAGTCGAAGATCTAGGTATAATCGTGACTTCCGGGCTTCCTAAGCGCATCTGTAAGTATTTCACTAATCAACAAGCTCTGCGGGCTTGGTACATTTCCTGAGTTCGTTCAAATTGTGAATTCGCCTCTCCTGTCTGGTCTCCGAACCAAACTTATCGAGTTGAAAAATTAAAAATGTTCGGATGGCGTTCATCTTATTTCTCTACAACAAAGAACAAATACATACATACATACATACATACATACATACATACATACATACATACATACATACATACATACATACATACATACATACGTACGTACGTACGTACGTACGTACGTACGTACGTACGTACGTACATACATACATACATACATACATACATACATACACACACACACATACATACATACATACATACATACATACATACATACATACATACATACATACATACATACATACACACACACACATACACATACATACAAATGTACATACATACATACATACATACATACATACATACATACATACATACATACATACATACATACATACATACATACATACATACATACATACATACATACATATATGCATAAATACATACATTTGTACGTACGTACATACATACATACATGCATGCATGCATGCATGCATGCATGCATACATACATACATACATACATACATACATACATACATACATACATACATACATACATACATACATACATACATACATACATACATACATTCATACATACATACATACATACATACATACATACATACATACATACATACATACATACATACATACATACATACATACATACATACATACATACATACATACATACATACATACATACATACATACATACATACATTGAACATGTTTGAGGCTAGAGTCGCCATGATATGTAATCAGTTTTTACTATTTTGAGTGTATGGAGAATATCGTATTTACATGTAGATGATTTATTAGCATAGTTAATGACTTCCTCGTTAGCACAATGTTTCTCAGCAAGTTCTGAAATACCCTCAAAAATCGAAATCTCTGATTAGCCAACAGCTGTTAGCCACTAGCCACATAGTAAACTAGCTTTAATCTCCTTCATCAACGACAGTTATGATTCAACCATTGCATGTCTATATCCTGCTTCTATTATTTTCCCGAATAACATTTTTCAAGCAATTGGCATGTGACAGGATACATCGTCAAAAAACGTTATATTGTAAGTAAGAAAAGGCATAGTTTGTATGCGTATACCTCGGCATAATGTAACAAGTTATTAGCCTAATATAGCACATTTTTATCATCATTTACTGAAACTGATATCATATCTGATTCCGGATAAAATGTTTCTGCGTATTGCTTCACTTGCCCAGGGTATTTTGCACAGCTGTCTCCTTAATCAGGTGAACTTTCATAGTATATCAGAAATTAATTACTCCGTAAATAAAACAGCAACAGGTGTCTGAGTTACAGGATTTTTTAGCTCCGCTGTCAGTGACGCGGAGCTTATCAGATAGGTAGATTTTTCGTTGTCGTCGCCTGTCGTCGTCCGTCAACAATTGCCTTCTCCTCTGAAACCGCAAGTCCAATTGATTTGAAATTTTATATGCAGTTCACTTGGGGCGACCTCACTTAAGTTTGTTCAAATCGTGGTGAAATTTGCATATTTGTATTTTGGGGGCAATTTTTTGGTGTTTTTGGTAAAAAAAATCTTCTTCTCTGAAATTGCTAGTTCGATTGCTTTGAAATTTAATATGCAGTTTACTTAGGGTGACTTCAGTCACATTTGTTCAAATCGTGGTGAAATTTGCATATTTGTATTTTTGAGGCAATTTTTTTGTAATTTTTGGTAAAAAATGTTTAAAAATCTTCTTCTTCAAAACTACCGGTCAGATAGCTTTGATATTTGGTACAGATGTCCCTAGGGATGATCTATTTCAGATTTGTTCAAATTGTGCAGAAATATGCAAATTTGCATTTTTAAAGCAATAGTACTGGTTTGATTGTTTTGAAATTTGGTATACAGGTTCCTACAGATGAATTTAGCAATATATTTATTGAATTTCTGATGAAATCTGTTATTTTGTATTTTGGGGGCAATTTTTGCCATTTTTGGTCAAAAAATTTCTATTTCCAAAACAAATAATCTGATAGCTTTAAAATTCAGTATACAGGTTCCTACAGATAAACTAAATGATATTTATTGAAATTATGATGAAATCTGCAATTTTGTATTTTTTTTTGCAATTTTTGCTATTTTTGATCAAAAATGTGTATTTCCAAAACTACTTATCTGATAGCTTTGAAATTTGGTGTACAGGTTTCTATAGATGAATTAAATGATACTTATTAAATTAATGATGAAATCTGCAATGTTGAATTTTTGGGGTAATTTTTCCAATTTTGGTCAAAAAATGTTTATCTCAAAAGTACTGGTCTAACAGCTTTTTAAATTTGGTGTACAGGTTTCTATAGATGAACTAAATTGGATCTTTTGAAATTATGATGAAAACTGCAATTTTTATTTTTGGGGGCTATTGTTGCCATTTTTGGTCAGAAAATTTTCTTCTCAAAAAAACTACAGCTTAGGTTGACATGTTCTTAGGGATGATCCGATGTGATATATTCAAAGTATGATGAAATCCTCGATTGTGTACTTTTGCTGCTTATTTTAGGCACTTCTTTCTGGCCACTGCATTTAGCTATCGAAGATTTCCACCTTCTTCATCAGCATGTGTCAAAAAATAGTTATTCTCTAAATAAACACAGCGGAGCTATATCTGCCGCAAGGTCGCTTGTAAAATATAGGCGATGTCCACCTTACATCCCAATTTAAAACGATGCCTAATAGGTGGACCGATTCTAATACATTTTCTGTTAAAAATATAATAATTTGCACATAGCATCCTTATGAACTTCAAGAATTTAGGGGCAATTGAAATTTGATCTATTTTGAATGCTTGATCTAGCATTCACTGATGTATTGCCATCCGTTTTGCTTCAAAATCAGCAAACATTTCTGTTAAGTATATTCTATTTCAATCAATGGTTTGTAAATATGGTGACGCTTGCTATGTCATTCAAGTATGCACCTAAACATTGAATTGTGGTAATTAGTCTTGCGCATTTATGTTGATTTGATCATGTAGTCTATATTTTATATTTTGTCTTTCATTGTGCTTTAATGGTGCGCGTTATTATACTCGTTACAAACTAACACACCGAAGATTCTATGCACAGAAATGGTAACAATGTCAAATAAAATAAATAAAGTTAATTGCTTCAAACACTTATGACTTATCGCACAATTTGGTTTTGCAATATAAATGTAAACCAAACCTTAGTGTCGTTCGAGAATGTTACTGTACATATAGATAGATGAATAGATAGATGAATAGATAGATAGATAGATAGATAGATAGATAGATAGATAGATAGATAGATAGATAGATAGATAGATAGATAGATAGATAGATAGATAGATAATATTTTATTATAGTGACTCGGTTTCATATTCAACACAAGATTCTTATTTTGAAAAAAAGTACAAGAAATTTGTTTGAAACCCTAGCCGAGTTGTCAGCTTATGAGTCACTGGTTCCTATAAATTAAACTAACCACACTGTACGTCTAGATAACATATTTTACAGTATAACATAATTCATAAATAAAGTATATTAAGTGTTTGAAATTACATTTCTCCTTCTGATATACATTTGGTGAATACACTTAGCAAAGTTTCTGATATAACTGTGTGAGAAAAGTTGAACAATTTTTCATTTGATGGCAAATCATGAAGAATATCTGTAATCGAGGTGCGAATATCGTCGTACTGTTCGCAATCAAATATAAAATGAAATTCGTCCTCAACAATATTACCGTTACAAAGTAAACATATTATCTGATCACTTTGCAAGTTAGAATACCGACCAGTTTCAATCCTCAACGGTAATGTCCCGTTACATAATCTTGCAATAACTGAGCGGTATTTATACGGGATATTTAGTAATACATAAGGTTTAACATTGTGTTTGAATGTACAATACATTCTCAATTTCGGTTTCATTAAACAGTTAATTCTCCAGTTTACAGATTCATTTACTTTTAACTTTGTTTTGCTTTGTCAAGAGTAACATTAGTACTAATATTTTGTTCATTTCTAGACTCAAAAGTATGTAACAGTCCAGCATCTTTAAATACAGACTTCGCTCGTTTAGTCCACAATCTGTCGCTTAAAAATACACGTTTGGCCAGTCTAGGGATGGGTAATCTCTGTAGTCTAGACCACAGCCTTATGACCTCAACTTTACGCCTGTATTCACTAGACATCGATCCCATATCACCGTATACTGAAGCGGTAGGACTTGAAGCTCCTACTCCGAGATATGATCGCATTGAACGGGGTTGGATCTTGTCAATACAAGTGATTGAAGTTCTATGCCACACTGCCGAAACGTAGTCAAGAATTGGAGCTACTAGCGAATCAAAAAGTTTTGTGTACATCTGATAAGACATTCCACCATACATTTTACATTTGGCAATAATAATTCCAGTAGCTCTTGAGGCAGATTCAGCAAGGCTCTGTGTCATAACATTCAAATCAGGATGTTCACTAAAATATACTCCAAAATATTTGTAATTTTCTGTAACATCAATTGACATAGGCCCACAGTGAAATTGAGCTTGTGAAAGTGGAAGAGAGTGATTTTTGAAGTGTACCACCAAAGTTTTGTCTTGGCTCAATCTCAGTCTCCACTTTTTACGGTACATGTGTACTATATCAAGCAAGCTTTGTAAATTTTCTTCGGAATCGGCCAGCAAAATAATATCATCAGCGTATAATAGTATGCTGATGGTATCTTCCGCAACTTTAACACCAGGTCATTAATATACAGTGCAAATAGAGTAAGAGAAAGGCTGTCGCCTTGTTTGACACCAACATCGACAGGAAACCTTTCTGTGGTAAACTGATATAATTTGACCTTGCACATTACGTTAGTGTACAAGGAACGCAGCACATTAAGAAATCTGCCAGTTACTCAACTTTCATATAATTTGTACCATAGGCAATTCCTCTCAACACGATCAAATGCCTTTCGCATGTCAACAAAGCAAGCAAATGTAGGCTGGTTCTTACTAAATCTGTTTTCAATAATAGAATACAGAACAAATATATGGTCTAAACAAGAACGAAGTTTTCTGCGACCATTCTGCTCGTCAACTAGTTTGCGGTATTTCTCTAACAAATTAAGCAGACGGTTATTGAGAATCGATGTGAAAACTTTACATATACAAGATATCAGAGTAATACCTCTGTAATTCAACGGAACACGTCTATCTTTGTTTCCACTCTTCGGTATTGGGTAGATAAGACCTAGACGCCAACTTGTCGGTACTAAACCAGTATCAAAACACGTCACAAGTAGACGATCGAAGTCTATCAGTTTGTTTATAATCATGTGCAGATGGCCCTCGTCAAAACGAAATTCCTTGGCATTATCAGCAGATACTGGGTCTGTAGTACTAAAAAGACTTGCAAAGTCTTTTCTCCACCTGTTTAATACAATGTCCAATTCTGTATGCGCTATATCGCCATCTATAATTTCAATAGGTTTTGGCTCCTTAGGCGCATGTCCGCAGAAAATATTATTAAAATATTTCCAGAAATCACGTCTCCCGTTGTCTATGTCTACTGGTTTTTGTTGTTGCATTTTACCATACCAACCTTTAGCTTTCCTTATTTCAGAATCAAATGTGCGCCTTGCTTCCACAAAAGAATCTTTTAGTCTCGATTTCAATCTGGGTGGACCTTTGCACTTGTTGCACAGCTTTTCTTTTTGACATGTTAATTTCCAGAGATCAGCGAGTAACGGTGACCACCATGGCTTGTTCCTTTTATGCTTTTTGTTGTACGTAGTGAAACATCCCTGAATTCTAAATGAACATCCATTTCGTCTTTGAAAAGCTTACATATTTCACCATAAGTAGAATCGATGTCTTCTTGTTGTAAGTTGGCTTTTTCTAGATTTTCAGTAAACGTCTGAATTTACTTCGAGCGTCTGAACTGCACATAAACCTAGGTGGGATGTATTCTAATTGATACAGCCGACGTTTTGTAGTCGAGTTCATCGTTTGGAGATCACGTGAACGTATATGGAAATCATCAATAAATGCATTATGAACACTCCAAGTCAGTAAGCAATGATCAGGAAACTTCCAGTGGGAAAAATACCAAGTTCATTGCAGATACGAGCATTTGACCAAACCTGGAAGTTTTTAAAGATGTTCAGTTCATCGGCGGGTACTAAACAACAATCGAATACTGCTGAACCTCTAATTGAAAGTGATGTGAACCCATCAGTGTTATGGTCAGTATTACGCCCATTTAACATACACATATTATTGTGTTTACACAAATCAATAAGCAGCTCTCCAAAGGTATTTTCACATTGCCGATTACTGCCCTCGGTGGAATATCATATAATTCAGGTATGTAGTCTTGCAGCTGACCACACCTGGCATTGAAATCACCACACAGAATATGGTAATCAAGGGTTCATTTTCATGCATAAGTAATTGTTGGGATAAGTAATTGAAAAAAAATCGTTGCCAACATCTCCTCTTGGAGAATGATGAGGTTGCAGATAACAGCAACATATTGTGAACGAACGATCAGAATATTTATCTTTTAACGTTAAGCAAAGAATACCTTCCATGTTTTGTCTAGAATGGACACTTTATACATTCTGAGAAGACGACTATGATAAATATGCCCACTCCACCAGAGCCGCGTATGGCTCGCCTTGAAGTAAATTTCCTATTCTGACGAAAGAAGGTGTAATCATTCATTTTTAGAGTTTCATCGTCCCGCAGAAATGTTTCACAAACACAAATAATATCTAAGTTCACCTTCTTCAGCACAAGTTCTCGATATTCGGAAGAAACGTCAGACTTCGACCACCCGTTTACATTCCAACAACCAATGTTGATACTCGACTGGTCTATCTGCTATTCTGTCTCTTTTCTATCGTCGTGTACCACTCTGTCGTATTTCCATTTTAATTTATGGTCGTTACCAATGGCTCGTAATATACTGCGGAAATTTGCATGGATTGGACGGGTATCTCGAGAAACGTCATTCACAATATATACGGATTTGTAGTCAATGGACTTACGTAAGGATAGCTTGGCTTGGAAAATAGCTCGTTTCTGTTCCATGGACTCCAAAGTTACCAACACAACCCCTGGATTCTTACCGTATTTTTTTCTTACGAGTAACATTAAGGCAGTTTGTATCAGTTTCCTGTAGTTTCAATCCGTCTCAAAATAAGGCTTTCACTTTCTCAGCTATATTTTCGTCGACACGTTGTTCTAAGCCACGGACTACAATCATGCACCTGTTGGTATTCTCACCACTGCCTGTAGGATTTTAAAGGCTGTCAACTCGTTTCACAAGTCGTTCGAAGTCACCTCTCAGCTTTGATACTTCCATCGTAATTTCATCTCGGATCTCTCTTATAGCAGTATCGATAGTTGGAGCGACGAAAGTTAAGTGCAGCGCCCTCTCTGGCGGATTGTAGGATCTGTGATTTCAATGAGACGTGTTTTCGCGAGATGAGAAAACTTTTGCCATGTGTTTCTCGAATTTTCTGTGTTGTTGTAGTTTTTATCGAGTTTATCGATATGTTATCGAGCAGACGTCATTTTCATGTCATTGTCAGTGTTTACAAGGACGTTTAGAACACTCTCAATGAGGCGGACTTCCAAGTTTTAGAAGACTGCGGACTTTCATGCAGGATGCACGGTAAACTGTATGTTTTTTGGCTGTTCTTTTGCATCGATCACACGTACGAGCAGTTGTATTCGACGTCACCGAAATTTGTGTTAGTAATAAATACAGTTCTTTGAAAATTCGTCTCCCTCCCTATCGTCCTAACACAAAATTGGTCCTTCGAACCGGATTGAAGCGAACTGCAGGTAAACATCGTACATCGAATTAGAACTCGTCAATTACGGACGTTTTCACACGTACCAGCCACCGTTCGTTTCAACGTACAGCTGCTGTGTGTATAGTGTGCCTGATCAACGTTTAACTATAGATATCAGTGAACATGGCGGACAACGGAAGTGCGACATGGCGACGATCCGAACGTAGTCGACAAATGCCCGCTTACCTTGCTGACCATGACTTTGGCGACGACGTTGAGGAAGAAGAGGAAAAATTAATAACACACGGGGACAGATTAATAAAGGAGCGTGGTCTGATGTTGAGAGATATCAACTGCAATTGTAGAAAAGCCGACAAGCAGATAAAAGGTTGTGGTAGTCGAACAACATTAGAGAAATTCAACGCACGACAAGAGAAATCATTGGCAGAATTAGAAAGGTTTGCATGTGATTTGCTGCGCCTTGCTGAGACTTCAAAGTACCCTGAAGAGGAAAAGTTTAAAGTCACTCAACACTTCACCCTTACAAAGGCACAGGACTGTCAAGACAAAATTGCTGAACACTTGCATGCGAGAGACAAGGAGACATCTTCAACAGTTGGATCCCCTGCTGCAGAGAGGAAATGGGAGTGTCAATCACAAACTACACTTTCAGAAACCAAACGTTACGTGTCAAACAAGAAAAGGAGCGATATGAAGAAGAGTGTAATTTGAGAGCAGAAGGGGAGAATTTACATCAGGCAGAGCATAAGCTGCAGCTGCAGAAACAACAGGACGAAGCAGATAGTGTGGCCCTGAAAGCAGAATTATGGGATGGTTTGAGTAATAATCAGTACATTGCTCCACCATTCAAACCAGGACTATCAACCAATAAGGCGATGAAGGAGGGGACTTCAAGAATCAAAGTCAAAACTGAGGCACACTTTGATTCCCCCACCGCAAAACACCTAGAATCACTTTTCACTGAACCGAAGGTGAAGTATGATACTCCACATATTGACACATCAAAGGAAAGCTCAGAGTACGTACACAAGTTTTTCCAGGGAATAGCAAACCTATCTTTACCAAGATTCAGTGGTGAAAAGGAACAGTATCAGGACTGGCATGAACAGTTTGAGATATTCATAAATCAAGCAAAAGTACCTGTCAGTTTTAAGATGGTCATGTTGAAAAGTTCTTTGAGTGGCCGAGCCATGCAGTTAGTCAGCAGGCTAGGCTATAATGATCACCAGTATCAGATGGCATTGACCAAGCTTGATCAACGCTATGCTTGGTGGTGAAAAGCGGCAATTTCAACGTCAACTCGATGCGTTAATTGCACAGTCTACCTTAAAAGAAGATGATCTGAATGGTTTAGAGGATGTAGCCAATCGTCTTTGTGACTTAGTAGCAAACTAGCAGACTCAGGTCGTGAATCAGAGTTGATTGTCCATCTACCCTTTACACTCTGGTCCTTCAGAAAATTCCAGAATCTTTGGTGCTACAATACTACAACAGTCGTCCTAAATTGAGAGAGGATGGCTTATCGACATTTGTTGACTGGTTAAACTGACAAGTCTGTGTTCGACTGGAGTTGGCAGAGATCAAAGAGAAAGCCAAGAGGTTGTATACAGAGTCAGCAAAGTCATCCGGCACCAGGAGATCACAACGCAGTGGTACACACGCTAGTGAGACTTCGTCCAAAAGCCCTAAGGCATCTCAAGTCAGCCCCACCAGTCCAAGCAAAGACTCAGCATTAGACTCAACCACGAAACTGAGTTGCCCACTGTGCAAAGAAGCACACCACATCGTCCAGTGCAGACAGTGGAATTCGTTCTCAGTCGACGAGCATTGGAAATTTGCTAAAGAGAATGGACTGTGTTATCGCTGTCTAAAAGTTGGGCATCACGGAAGAAAGTGTGCTGACGTTTTGAGGTGCAAAATCGACGGCTGTGTGAAAACTCATCATAGACACCTTCATAAGTTTGAACCAGTGACAGAGATTGCAACTGACACACCTAACAACGCCTTTGGAGTGTCCAAGGACGGAAAGGTTATTCCAACCAAGGTTGCCCTCCGACTTATCCCCGTTTTCATCATCGGAAGGGCTGGTGACAAGAAAAAGGTAAATGCTTTTCTAGATGATGGATCTGACTCCACGTATATCCGAAAAGATATTGCTACTGCATTAGGATTACAGAGGCACGAAGGTCGACAGCGGCCTTGTTGCTGTCACCATTGAGAGTCTAGATGGGCGAGTGAGACAGAGAATCGGAGCTCGAACCCTGAACTCTATGTGTGACAACCTACTGTAAGCATTCCAAACTGGAGAAGACATGGGAGGGAATGGTCACATTTGAAAGGAATTGACTTTCCTAAAATCCCTGGTCGTAAGACAGTAGATATTCTCATCGGGGCAGATCACCCGGAGTTAACACTCTCCCTTGAGGAACGAGCAGGATGCCCAGGAGAGCCGGTTGCCCGGAAAACACCGCTCGGATGGACTTGCATTGGTGTATACCATAAAGGAGGAGTCCTGAGCCACACTTCACATGTTAGTTCTTTCCATTCACAGTCAGAACAAGATGTCGGCTTGAATGAAGCTCTACGTAACATGTGGAATTTAGATTCGTGGGAGAGTAAGAAAAGAAATGTTCTTACACCTGAAGAGCGACTCGCTGTGAGCAAAACTGCTGGATCGCTGAAGCAGGTCGGTAATCGCTATGAAATTGGCATACCATGGAGAGATGAACGTCCAGAGTTGCCTGACAACCGTAAAGCAGCAGAAAATAGACTGTTGAGTTTAGAAAGAACTCTGTCGAAGAAACCCGCCTTGGCAACACGTTACAGGGGGGTGATGCAGGCCAACATCAAAAAGGGTACTTCTAAACGGTTGATGGTACGGAAGGGACTGGACCTGGTTGGTACCTACCACATTTCCCGGTAGTGCGTGAAGACAAAGCCACTACAAAAGTAAGGATAGTTTACGACTCAGCTGCCAGAACTGAAGGAGTGTCTCTCAATGATGTGATGTTACCAGGGCCAAAATTGCAATTAGACGTGGTAGATGTTCTACTACGTTTCCACCGACGAAGGATTGCAATTGTTGGGGATATCAAAGAGATGTTCTCACAAATAGTTATGGCAAAGGAGGATCGTCCATACCATAGAATCCTGTGGAGAGACCTGGATACATCAAGACCAGTTACAGTGTATCAGGCAGCCCGTCTGACGTTTGGTGATTGTGCCTCTCCGTACCTAGCTCAGTATGTAATACGTACACATGCAGAGAGCAATCAAGAAAAGTTCCCATTGGCAGCAACTATATGCACTGAAAGTATGTATATGGATGATGTAATGGACTCACAAGACGATGATAGCGTAGCCATCCAGGCTCGTGACCAGCTATCTGGTCTCTTAGCACCAGCTGGGTTTCAAGTTCGACGTTGGTGTAGTAACAGCACTGCAGTTCTGGAGGGCATCCCAGAAGACGAGTGTGCTACAGGAGTAAAGGTGAAAGAATCAGAACTCCCGAGCATAAAGACACTCGGAACAAAATGGGACGCGGCAACAGATACGTTTGGATTCAATTTTCCGCACAGAATGTTTCAATCCACACAAAGAGAGCTCTCCTGAGTAGAGTTGCGATCTTGTTTGATCCATTGCAGTTCCTGGCACCATTCATAATTAGAGCTAAGATGATCTTGCAAGAAGCATGGATCCAAGGGCTTGGATGGGATGAAGAATTTCCACCAAATCTGTCTTACCGTATAGCGGAGTGGGTGTGTCTTGAATTACCACAGGTTTCCAAGATGAAGATACCCAGGTGTTATCAATACCATCCATCAGCAAATGTGTCACTGCACACTTCACAGATGCTTCCAGCCTTGCATATGCAGCTGTGACATACATGGGAAGCATAAATGAAGATGGAAGAGTTGCAGTCAGATTTGTTGTCGCAAGAGCAAGAGTCGAACCACTTAAGGCAGTTAGCATACCGAGGCTAGAGTTAATGGCGGCCTTACTTGTCTTCGTATAGCAGACAAAGTCTCCTGTGTTCTCGAGAGACCGCTGTCTCAACATACCTTTTGGTCAGATAGTATGGATGTAGTACATTGGGTTCATGGCCAATCTAGGAAATACAAACCCTTCATTGCTCATCGAGTTGCAGAGATTCAGAGTAAAACACACCCATCGCAGTTGAACCACGTGCCAGGCAAAGTCAACCCAGCAGACCAAGCCACCTTCGGCATCGGGGTACATGAGCGAATAGCAGGAAGTTCATGCAAACTGGTCCAGAGTTCCTTTACGGAGGGGAGCACGATTGGCCACAAAACCCTGTCACTGAATTTAGTCATTCGGGGGAAGCTCTAAAAGATATGTCTCAAGCCTGTGCTCAGACTGTCAACACACCAGCTGGGCCCGCTACATCAGAGCGTAAGTTTCCCATTGACGCCAACAGGTTTTCTATCTGGACTAGATTCGTCAGGACAACAGCATGTGTGCTGCGCTTTATCAGTCTGATTAAAGCAAGACGCACTGGTAAGTCCATAGATGTACAGCCCTATTTGGAAGTATGTGAACTTCAAGAGGCTGAAAAGCAGATACTCAAGTATATCCAGATGGTGAGATTTGCAGATACCATCAGGGATCTGAAAGTAGGGCGTCTGACAAGAACCAGATCGCTGAAATCCTTGTCACCTTTTTGGACAGTGACGGAATTTGAAGAGTTGGTGGTCGCCTTCAAAGATCAAGTCTTCCATATGATGCCAAACACCCGCTGTTGGTGCCATGTCGCAATCATATTGCTACGCTGATAGTGCGACACTATCACATCAAAGTTGGCTGGCACAGTAAAGAAGTAAATGCTGTCCTGTCAGAGACCAGACAAAGATACTGGATAGTTCATGGTAGAGAAGAGGTCAAGAGAGTTCAATATGACTGCAGACTTTGCCGTCGACGGCATAAAATGGTAGCAGAACAAATCATGGCTCCACTACCATCTGACAGGATCACCGTGCCAGTTCGAGCATTTGCAATGTCTGGAGTTGACTATGCTGGACCTTTCTACACAAATGTTGACCAGAAGAGTCATTGCGAAGAGATATCTATGTCTCTTTACATGTACTACGTCAAGAGCAGTCCATTTGGAGCTCGCCTACTCCATGGACACTGACAGTTTTCTCAACGCCTTTTCAAGAATGGTGGCAAGACGTGGGAAACCAGAAGAAGTTCTGGTTTATCTCGGATAATGGCAAAACTTTGTTGGTGCAAACAGAGAGCTTGGTTAGCTGATTTGTGCCATGGATCAACTCAAAATTGTTGATAGTGCAACCAACAAAGGTATAGTCTGAAAGTTCAACCCGCCATTGGGGTCACATCATGGTGGATTGTTTGAGGCCCTGATTAAGTCGGCCAAAGTTGCACTGAAAGCAATTCTCGGGGATGCACGAGTGACAGAATGAGGAGTTACATACAGCCATAGTAGAGGTTGAGGGATTGATGAACTCAAGACCTCTAACATATTGCAGTAATGACCCCACAGATTAACCTGTGTTGACTCCAAACCATTTTCTGTATGGTCAAGCAGGAGGTCAGTTGGCACCAAGGGTGGTAGATGAAGTAGTTTGCAGTCCAAAACATCGATGGCGTTTCGTTCAGGACCTCGTAAACCAAGTTTGGAAGAGATGGAATCGCGAATACCTATCTCTACTCCAGAACCGAGGAAAGTGGTGGACTCGACATGGAAATGTGAAGGTCAACGACATCGTTACATTAGTCGACCCAGCAAATCCACGGGGACATTGGCCTCTAGGTCGAATTGAGGAGGTTTACCCAGGAAGGGATGGGTGTGTTCGTACGGTGAAGGTTTTAAGTCAAGGCCGTACTCTCGTCAGACCCATCACCAAAGTGTGCCCTTTGGAAGCTGAATCTATAAGTAAACAGGAGGTGACCAAACCAGTTAGTCACGGAGGGGAGGATGGAGCGACGAAAGTTAAGTGCAGCGCCCTCTCTGGCGGATTGTAGGATCTGTGATTTCAATGAGACGTGTTTTCGCGAGATGAGAAAACTTTTGCCATGTGTTTCTCGAATTTTCTGTGTTGTTGTAGTTTTTATCGAGTTTATCGATATGTTATCGAGCAGACGTCATTTTCATGTCATTGTCAGTGTTTACAAGGACGTTTAGAACACTCTCAATGAGGCGGACTTCCAAGTTTTAGAAGATTGCGGACTTTCATGCAGGATGCACGGTAAACTGTATGTTTTTTGGCTGTTCTTTTGCATCGATCACACGTTCGAGCAGTTGTATTCGATGTCACCGAAATTTGTGTTAGTAATAAATACAGTTCATTGAAATTCGTCTATCGTCCTAACAATAGACTTCGTGACCTTTGCTTCAGAAGATTTCATTTTTGTGTCAGGTTTATTTGTACACGTTGAATCTGGGCACTCAGGTCAGCCAGAGTAATGTCTTGCTCATGACCGGTGTCATGGCGGGTGTCATTTCTTCCATCAGCGGTGTCTTGACTGTTTGACCGTGCACGGGTCTGTCTTTTCTCAATATTTCTGCTGGACATATTTGGCAATTGTGTAATACAGGGTATGGTAGTTCCGTTCAGTGGAAAATTTTGCTACGTTGAGATAGTTAGAAGTTTCCTAAAGAGCGACTGCAAAACACGTCCGCACACATGCGTGTCACTAGAAACTTTACAAGTTGGAGAATGTTAGAGCAGTTTTTACAAATATTTCGTACAGCATATCCCGAAAGAGAATAACTATAAATGACACGCCAGAAATCTCGAGCTGTCTAATGATTAATGATAAAACAACAACTATAAACAATAGTTGCACTTAGTTTTACATGCAATCAGGTAACAACAAAGTTAATCTTTTGTGAATTTATCATTCAAATGTCAGCAATCTTGTGATGGCTCTAAAGCATGGCACCAGCTCATGTTTCCTAAAATCTTGTGCGCACAAAATACTATCACAAGCTCAGGAAAAGGCATTTCATACTGGTGAGACAATATCTCGTGGTCATGAGGAACTATCTCGTGCTCAAACGAAACTATGTTGGGCGCATGAAGATACGTCAAACGAAACGTTTTCATGCTTATGAGAAGTATCTTGTGCTCAACTTAATCTTTAATGCTAACGGGAAACTTTGTTGGGACGAAGAGAAACGTTCATGTACTCAACAAAAACTGTCATGCTAATCTATTCATGCATAGGTGCAGTATTGTCAAAATAATGCGAATGCTAAAAAATAGAATAATTTAAATGTTAATTACGTGCACCGTAATAACTAATGTGTGTCTTGTTGCTAGTTACTACTGAATGTTTTGAAATTACAGTTGACGTTTTAATCCTGTGCATTAAGGTGTAAATGGTGAAGCGATTTCAAGCTCCCCTAAGCCACAAAATATGCAGTTGGTTTCAATAAATTGAGTGATTCAAGTCATGAAAGCTAATATTTCTTTTCATTAGTGTCCCAAATTCGATTTCTTTCCTTTATTACATTACCTGGCGAGTTCAATCAAAATGCTCTTATGGTGATATATGGTAAGTTCCAACAGCAATGTAAAAGTCATGAGAAAAAACAAGGCGTTTGCGGATAGATTTATTACAAAAATCGATGACCATTTCTTTTAATCTAGAAACATGTAGTTGGAGATATTTTCCGAGCTCCAACTGACGAGATTGTCAACTTGTTTACGATATGAAGTTTCATCAGCGTTATTTGAGAGCCCTTTAATACTAGGATCATCTGCAATTTTAATCGACGAAGTGGTTTGTGACTATAAATACAGTCACGACTGTACAGGTAGTATAGGAGTGGGGACAGAATGCGTCCTTGTGGTGCGCCTGTATTGAGCACCAAGGACGAACAAATGACTTTACCTTTTTTCACAATTTATGGTCTATTTAAAAGAAAATCAAGAATCCATAAATTAATAGAATCGAAAAAAACGACCTATTTAAGCCTGCAAAAAGCTTGAATGGCGGTATCATATTGGAGGCCGAGTTTAAATCTACAAACAAAATTCGAACATATCTATTTCCTTTATTCCATTCAAGTGCATAATGGATATTTAGAGAGACAGCACCTTCGAAAGATCTGTTTTGACGATAAGCACATTGAAAAGGGTCTGACAATGAGCTGAAACAGAAAGTCAGAAATGCGAGCATAGAACACTCAAACGTTTTTATTACAGCAAAGGTCAATGCGACTGGTCTGTAGTCATTTAAACAAGGTAACGATGAGTTTTTCGGAACTCGAACTATGACTGATTTCTTTAAGCACTGGGAAACTTTGCATCGTTCGATAGAAAGATTGAAGACATCTGTAAACAAACTAGATAGCTTTTAAGTCAGATTCAAGAATGCAACAGGTAGACCCGAATGGATGTTAATTCTGTCAAAGCACACAACAGCCGTCACAATGTAGTCGACCTCGTGACCAACATACTGAGCGAACCGAATCCGGGTCTTCTGTGGGTGATTGATATTCTTCTGGATAACCTCTTCTGTCCGCTTGGCGTGCCCAAGATGGCACCACCAATGTCGTCCAGCTAGGAGAGCTCCAAAATGTTTCACTTTCCATTCGAGCAAGCTGAGCATAGAAGTCTTTTATTTACGGTTGGGTTAAAGGAATGAGCTACTCCCTATAAAGGGAATAGCTGACTGTGCCATTCCATTTTCAAATCTTGTAGAGGTGGTCGTGGCTGATGCCAATTTCATATAATTTATTTGTCTGTTTAGCAGAGAGCCCCCACCCTTCCCCCGCACATAACGAACTTCTTGAATTTCATCTTCGGGCAAGTCTTAAAGGGACAGCATTTGACTTTTCTGGGGAATGCCCATCTACATCATCCCACCAACACATTTTGCTGGATGGAACAAGTCGTATTGTCCTCTTACAATTTGCAAATTGTTTGGGCAAGTCGTAGTGATATGTTGCCCAAGCGTCTTTGGCAAGGAAAAAACAGACAAACTTTTCCATGCAAAATCTGCTGCAGAGCTCTGTAGAGCTCGAATTAAAACACGGTCAGGTGTTTTTCCCCACCCGCATTCCGCTTTTGGTGTCCTATTGTCAATGTATGTTGAATAAGGGAAGAATAAGGGACCATGGTCCCATGGAGTGATATACCTTCACACTCCCTATCAAACCTATGGAAAATATCAAAGGTTCGGGCATACAGGAGAAGTGGTTCGATCCCCTGTGTCCAATGAACAATCGTTGCTCCCTCCAATGAGAAAGGTCAAGATATAAGGACCCCAGGGGAGTGGTTCATCCCCCTTTCCTCCATTCCTCACCCTTGCTCCTTTCCAGGGGAACTATCAAGGGATTGCAGCCCCAAGGGGAGTGGTCCAGTCCACCCATTTCATTATCCGCGATTGTACATCCAGGGAAAAGGGTCAATGGAACAGGACCCTAGGGGTGATCCAGTCGCCTCCCTCGATTTTCCCACCGTTGCCTACTCACAGGGGAGAAGAATTGCTGTCAATAAACAAACAGGGTAAACACTGCAGGCAGTTGAGGGCATTGCACAGGCAAGCACTCCACAGGGGAGAAGAATTGCTGTCAATAAACAAACAGGGTAAACACTGCAGGCACGTTGAGGGCGTTGCACAGGCAAGCACCACTTCATCCATCTTTTCCTTGCGGACAAAGCTGCCTTTCATAATAGTTGCTTTTGATATGGGTTTCAATGTGCTAGATTCTCATGTACAGAGATTGATGCTTGAACCTGAATACGATTTTCAAAAAATGGATTTTCGTACTTTGTAACAAGACCCAAAGATCCGTCATCTGCCAAAGATGATACACATGGTTAATTCAAATATGTCCTGTATTCCTTCTCTTTGCCACCATGAGACAGCGGAAAGCTAAAGGAACTTCATACTCGTCAAACCTTGTACTTGTATCAGAATTTTTCTGATTTGAAGGCCTTGGGACTGGTCAGTTTCTTCCGGCCGGGGGGTGATTATTTCTCAAAAACACACTGACCCCCCTATTGGGCATTTCAAAAACATGGTAACCCCCTATCACCAAATTAGAAAACAGGGTGACCCCCCCCCCCATGAATCCATCGCCCCCAGGCCGAAGAAACTGACAATCCCTTATAGATCGCCAACGAGGTAAATATACATTTTATGTTGTACTGATCGTGAACAGAATTTGCCTGTACAAATGTGTTACGGAGTGGTAACAAAGTTTAGGGAACGAAATACAAAGTAACAATCAAACCTCGGCTACGTAAAAATCCAGGCCTCGTCGGGCCTAGTCGGGCCCTCTAGGTTTGCGATGATAATTTAAAGCGAATTCATGCTGCTGATGTGCAGCTTAAATAAGCTCTTTCTCTGATTGGTCCATTTTCACTATTCACAGCCACTTAGGGAGTCTATTTGTATTGTTTTCATTATATTGGTAAGATTCAGCTACCAGTGTTCCCTCTAAGGTTTTGAGAGGGTGAGCAACTTGTTGCCCGAAGGGCACAGCGGCCGCATCGACGGCCGCGGGGGGGGGGGGGGGGGGGGTTTCCGGAAGGGGGGGTGCCCCCCCTTCCAGCCGAAGGCCGGAAGAAAAAATCTATATTTGTGTGGTTTGATTTAAACCCAGTGTAGTGGCTCTTAGAGAAAGGAAAGGACATTTTTCACACCTTCAGTTTATGAATGATATCACTATAAAGAGTATCTATAACTTTTTTATTATATTTTCAATATGTTTGTTCTGTGTATGAACTATAACTAATTTCAAAACCATGTTGAAATGCACAATATTCAGTTTGCCAACATTATTTTAAACACAGTTGAAAAATGATTAAATTACATGTATTAACAATAATAGAACAAAAATAGAGCTTCTGTCCTTTTAATATCATTTTATTTTCGATTTTCTGCTACAGAGGCAGACAAACACAATAACAGTGCACTCTCATATGCAGGCTAATTAACAGTCCATATCTGACTCTGAGTCACTGGAATGTGGATTATCAAAAATCAGTCTTCTCCTTTTGGCTTGTAGCCAGTTGTTGTACACTTTAGTAGCATCGAGTGATTGAAGCCCTGTATAGCATAGTTCACACGGAGAAGCATGTCTAGGTGTTGAGCAGAAAGTATATTTCTTTGCTTAGTTTTAATCAAGTTAGTTTGGCTGAACCCTCTCTCCACCTCAGCACTGCTGGCAGCCATAACAAGACACATTTCAGCTAAGATAGCCATATTAGGATACTGCTGTCTCTTTACTGGATCCACTGTTAAATCCAAACAAAACTGTAAGGTGAGAAAATGATAAGAGAGAGAGAGAGAGAGAGAGAGAGAGAGAGAGAGCAATTACTTACTTTTACAATGACAAATATGAAGAGGACTAATGATACCAATTTATTTCAGTGATCACTTACTTCTTCTTGAGAGCAGTTCAGATAGGACTCCTTCACACAGTATTTCAGGTCATCCCACTCATCAGAAATGATTTCCAAATCGTCTGCTGGTAGGAGTGTTCTATACCTCCGATGCAGTTCCTCTATCTGGTCAACTCCATACAGGACTGACCTCTCTTCAGGAAACAGTGCAGCAACAAATATGTCGTAGTTGTTAACAAATGCAGTATCAGTAGAAATCTATACTGCAAATTAATGTTCAGTTCACTGACATTAAAGATAAAACAGGAAGAGAAAGAAGATATAATTTTGAAGTCAAATCAATGCACGATACATATTTCACTGGTAGAAAAATATACAATACATACCAAATGTTTCACATCAGACGTGAACAATTTCTGACTTTCTTCCTTGTTGCCATGTAGTTCTGTCAAATCAGGAAGCCTGGACAAAAGTTTCTGCATAGAGGGGCCCCAGGTGATGGCATCATCAGCAGCAGTTAGGTAGCGTTCCCTTAAACTATCAATGGTACGCTTCACACTTCTTCCAGCATCAGATGGCCTGATATTTCGTTCCTGAAGAGCCTTGTTGAGGCTGTTAAGTTTGCCTAACAAGTCTCTAAGAAAGAAAAGTGTCAAGCAAAACCTAGAGAGAAATAGTGAATAGTACAAGTTGTAATCAAAGCAACACTTACTATGCAAATGTTAGCAGTGATGTAGATTAGTGATGTGGGTATTTTCAACAATTTTCCATAAAAGTTTTTGGCTATTCAAAAAGGTAAGCCGCATCCTTGGTTTGAATACACTGTACTTTACATGTTTACAAGATGACAAGCAGTATTTTACCTGTAAGTAGTTATAGCCGAAAGGATTCCCATTGCAGTTGGGTCTTTCCCAGATTTGGATTCACCAGAAAAATACGCAACCAGGACATCATAGGATCTGACAATAGCAGTAACAGCCTCGCCAAGACTCAACCATCTTATATCATGCACCCTCTTCATCCGAATCTCTTTCTGGTCCAATACACAGAAAATGTCTTTCAGGTTTTCTTGCCTGGTACTGGATCTAAAAAATGTTTAATAAAGTCATTATTATATTATACCATGGTACAACAAAAAGGTGCTCATGCACTTTAAAAAATTCATATAAATTGGAAATGAAACTGGAAAATGTGTAAGAAAACCAACAAAAGATAATATTACCATACACTTAAAACACATGTCATGGAGATTGGAAGAAGAACACAAACAAAATAAAAAATACTGCTGTTAAAAATCATAGCCATGCTTTAATGTAGTCACTAACCTACTGAAGTGGTTATAGATAGCTTTTACTATCCCTTCAACCTTACTCATATATGACACTTTAGCAAAAGCCTGCTTTGTGGCCAGTGCTTCCCTGTGGGTGACACAGTGTTGCTCAAGAAGAAATGGAGAATCCACCTAAGAAGCGAGTGAAAGCACAGGAAGGTTGCATTTGATATTAAAGTAGATGTGACAACAGTGACAAGTAGATTACAGTTGATAATGAGATTGCATTAGATAAGCAGATTGCAGGTAAAGACTTTGCAGGTGATAGATTGCAGGCAAAGACTTTGTAGCTGATAGATTTCAGGTAGTAAGTGGGAAAGCAGGAAAGCACAGTGTAAAACATTTGCAGTAAATTAGAAAATTAGCAGATAGATTATTTGTAGCTGTACTTTTCATACCTTTAGCCTTGCCTGTACACCGTTATACTTGCCCAGCATCACCTCAGCTCCATCACTTGTCACATTATCATCCTTTCAAGTCTTACATTATTATCATTAAAGTACTGTTTGATGATATTATACAATGAGAGAGCAGTGCATGAGACAACATCAAGGTTTTTCAGGAATTTTACTCTCACTGTGTCCTGAAAAAAAATAATATTTGTTAATTTCATTCAGAATAATGTGCTCAGTTATTAGGGAAAAAAGAACAAAAGTATAGGACAACTTTTGACAGGAAAAGAAAAGAGTTGCCCCTTTTTACCGGAAATGTTTACAGGAAAATTGGTCTGATATGTTACCTGATATCTGTACTTCACATACAGCATGAGATTTTTGGTGGTTGAGATGTCAGTAGACTCATCTGCGATAAGAGTATAAAATCTGGCCTTCTTCAGTTCTGCTAAGATCTCTTGTTCCTTCACATCACTCAATGATGACACAAACTCCCAGGCATAGTTCTTTCCCCTGTGGTTTTGATCAATTTCTATGCCTTGTATCTCTAGTAATCTGTGTGAAAATATAAATCAACAATGATTAGAATCCTTGGTAAATACATAATTTGACACTTATTTACTACAGTTGACTGCCATCAAAAGAACTCACCTGTGTAATTTCTTTGCCTTGAAAACACTGATATTTTCTTGACATAAGAATAACACGTTTCTGATGAGGGGGATAACTTTAGCCCCACCAACTCTTTGTGCATTTCTGACACTGGCTTCTGCTTCCTTGATAAGTGTTGGTTGTCGAGTAGCAGCAATGTGTGTAGCTCTCGTATTATGTCGCTGGAGATACTCTTTTTTCCATCCTTTGTCTTGACATTTTTTCCCGACAGCAAAATCTTCTTTGGCACTTGCCCTTCTACAGATTCTACAACAAAACAGATCAATCAGAAATGAATGACATTCCCAAAATAAGTTAGATGAAGAGAGTAAAAAACACAAACAGCAATACAATAAAACAGCCACTCAAACGCTAGTTACTCTATGCAACAAAAAACAAAATCTTTGGGTGCGAAAATTGATATGCAGCATGCAACAGAAATTTAGTTGACAACTACTTCTTCATCACAAGCCGGCGGCCTCCAGCTGATAGACTACATGTACATGTATGCCCTACTCACAGTGACTTCACTTATTATGTATGTCCGATAGCTGCTTGGGCAGATCGTCTATGTGGCTGCTTGACTGAATTCTAGCGATGATGTGCCACTATATGCTACGAAAGGTGCAAATCAAATACTACGGAACGATCTCAAACGCGCAAATTTTGCAAGAATACATCTCACTAATCTTTAAAATGCCGTGAATATTTCGATACTCACTCGCAAGTTACCGTGTTGCTGACGTCGTCGTAAGTGAAATGTTCCCCTACCGTTGTCTGCCATGAAGTCAAAAAACGTCCCCTAACAGCTCTTCGTTTAGCAGTAGGTTCGGGACCCAAAACTTCGGGATCACTCACATTATCTCCAGTATCTCCCACGACACTTTGAACTTCTTGATCGTTTGAAGGCCTCTTTAGATACGCCAGTATTCCTGATTGCCTCACAGGTGCAGCCATGTCCGTCCATATGCTAATATTTATCGAATGAGTGACGTAGTCACAACGTACACTGAACGTTGGTAACAATTGCGCCGCCAACGAGCGCTGAGCTCAAAACCAGGAAGTACAGTCGGCGCTGATATCGCACATTTCGCCTGAGTTATCGTTACCAAAACTATTATACAGATCGAAATGACTGAAACTGATGAAACTGAAGTTGCGCAAAACATCAAATTTCACTGCGAAAGCAGTCGGAGGCACTGCGCAAATAGCGCGCAAATAAGCCTTAGAGGGAACACTGTCAGCTACCCAATTTGGTCAGATCTTATTCAGTGCTGCACATTAGCCCAATTCATGTGTGCGCCTATCTGAACGTATCCCATATGCTTTTAGGCATATCCGAGTTTACAGTTGTACTGTCTTAAAATGGGCGGAGAATGGCAGGGAAAGACATTACCCCCAAATGTGCGGTTAATTCTCAAGAATATCTTTTTATTTTGACAGAAAACAGGTTTGTATGCGTAAATACTTCCATAGTCGGCACACAACACAATATGAAGATGGTAACAAGTGAGAAGGGCCCCACGCTACGTACGTTAAAGAAATTGTCCCGGGACGTAGAGCATGTCGAGCACACGTGAATTGTCGCGATGTGAAGTCTGCTTGTACCCGGAAGAGAATTAATCAACCCCGCGCTCGCAGAGGCATGGCAGGTTGCGATCGATGCAAATTGCAAGGGCTATTTCGCCGCATGTATTTCAGTAAAACAAATAATAGCAAAATGCAAAATCGAACCTGCACAAACTTTATTCTGTGTTCAGTGGCAAAAAAGTGATCATTAATCGAGGGTACGCAAAATGCTTGATTTTGGCAGCAATCTACCGAGGACGAAAACGACAAATCTCCGCGCTGTTTTCGTACACGGTAGGCAATCCCTGGCGTCGCGACAGGGCCAGATGAGGTACAATGTAGCTTCGCGGAACTCAGTCTCTGCGGGAATTTCCAACGTATTTGCTGTACAACGCTAAACGTGGGGCCGTTCTCGGAATTGAATTTTAGATCGCCAACAAAGACTCGACTTCGCCTGGGTTTTTCACTTTGCTTTTCAGCCCCCAGACAATGCACGAGGCTCGTCAAACTCAGAGACAAGGCGAAGTTCTATTATTATGCTATTGAAAATATAGTATTCACCATATTATGGCATTAGAAATATGTACTCTTGCATAACAGACCGTAAAAATCTGGCTGGCTAACCGATACATTGTGTACCTCTCCCGTTGAACACGGCTACACGTACTCCTGGTCAGCGAGATTGAAACATTTTGATGCTTTAAAATTGATTTTACCATACTCACGCCATTCATAGAAAATATCTTATAATGATAGCTCATTTTTTTGTAAATTGAAAGGGCATTCAAGTTCAAAGTCGGATTGAGAGATCAGGCTGTTGGGCAGTTTCACATTGGGTCACTTACAGTGCGGTCACGATCAATGCAAGCACATAGCCGGTTGCCGTAATCGTAATTTGTTCAAAAACGTAATTTACTACAACAAATTGAACGCGCGTGTTAACTTGTAAAGATGTTGTAAGCATTGGTTTTGACGTTTTTTGGCATTATAAATATGTACTATGGCACCATTTTACAAGTAGTATAGCCACAAACTGATGACGTCAAAATCGCCGTACACAAATCAATCACTGTCACAATTTCTGACTATTTAGTTTTTACCTCGCGTGCGCATGCGCGCAGCGAGGTTATGGTTTAGGCGTTTCTGTGTGTGTGTGTGTCTGTCTGTCTGTTAGCACGATATCTCAAAAACGGCTTGGCAGATTCGATCACATTTCGCACACAATTTGTTCTTCAAATTTGCAAGAACTGATTAGTTTTTGGTGGTTGTGCTTTGCGAATTTATCAAGTTATGAGTAAAAGAAAATTTGTGGCATTTTACACAAAGTGATTTCTGAATTCAGTCACTCGGCCGCGCTGATCGCTAATCTTGAGTTTTGACTGTTGATGTCGTCGTGTCGACGTTTGACTTTAAGAATCGTGTGGGTTACTCTGGACATAGCGAACCAAAAGCTAGATTATCGAAGGTAAGCGTCATAATATTTGATCAATGCATTTTTCTCTGAGAATGAGATGTAGAGTGACACTTTTCAATCTTGTGTGTGTGTCAGCGAATTTATATTCCGGCATGGTTCCGCTGAGATCAGCATAATATTATGGCGACGTATTGACAGTCTGTGTCTTTTAAGTTGCTTTTCAAGATTGTATTAGCTACAGAACCAACAATGACAAATTTTTCATGAGATTTCCATGTTGGCATTGATGTTAAATCAGCAGCAGTAGGCTAGCTCCTGCGTACAATAGGTCTGCGTTTTCCGGCGGTACGGTGGTAGGCCGACGGCTTGTACCACACTGTCCACAGGACACCACGTGGTAGAGGCCGTGTGCAAAACCTGTACGCAGAGCTTCGAATACACTAGACAGAGTTCGTGTTTCCGTAAATTAGGCATTGAACTTGACAATATAGGCAATAACCAGATTCATCGACCATCGCCTGACAAGTGCACCATAGTCAGCTGTACATGAGTTGCGTGGCGTGGTGAGCAGGTTCCCATGGGTATTTTATTTTTGAAACGCGTACTTCAAAGGTCACGAACTCATTTTGCTGCTACACGGCGCGGCACAGATGATTTTGAGAAATTCGGGAACAAATTTTGTCATCTATTGACACATTTTCCTTCTTCATAAAAGCCAATACCCAAAGAAGTACTTTACAAAATGTGCACGCGAGGCCATTCAGTTCATATCTGGTTGTATCAGGTGAAGCACAGTGGGGGCCAGGAATTGGGGTTAGCTGACCAAATTGTCGGAACGGAGCGAGCGAAGCGAGCAGAGTTCCGAAAATTTGTCAGCTAACCCCAATTTCTGGCTCCCACTGTACTTCACCCGACATAAAATCAAGCAAATGAAGACCATCACAGAGTTTTTAGGGTTAGGGTTAGTTAGTTCATGTGATCGCGACAATAATTCCGTCTCATTCCGGGTACAATATGTCCCCTCTCACATTTTATTCATCAAATTGTTGTCATGTACAAACTGACCCCGACGGCAATGGCCATATTGACCCCTTTTCAATATAGCCATTGCCAAAGACGGCACACAGTTACATAACAGAATTAAGGTTCATTCAAATGCAAATAATAATCAATATGACGGCCAAAATATCTTTGTATGTTTTCATTTGCATTTCTTCTTCTACAGACCGAAAATCACACCTGTACATTTGTTCAAATTCTGTTATTGATTGGTTTAATTTTTTGTCTACAAATATGTTTCCTTTATCTTCGCAATATGCCTCCAAATAGATTTTTAGCCAGGCTGTATTATGGAAATTTATGAATACACTGATGTTAACAAAAAACACTCTATAATGAATTCAAGTTCCGGAAGTCCAAATACAGCTTGAGTCGACACAGTGACAGACATTTGGTGATTGGAGTCATTGGTCGCGATATTTGTGCTTCCTTTTTAATTTCTGTTGACCGGCGTACGTAATGCCAATGCTTTATCGATTTGTTCCTACAGGTTCCAATATTATTCCGATGAATGGTAGGGGGCTTATTCTTCGTTGTCCAAGTCTCCTCAGTTCTCTCATTTCACCGCTAATCATTGTCTTCATTTTGTGGATCCTCAAAGCTTCTCCCACACCGACACCTTTGAAGGCATGTGGATGCATGCAATGCGAACTTCGATTGGCTTCACACCTTCAGACTTATTTCCAACTTATCTTTATGAGTTCATGTGGCGGAGGCGTTTCGGCGATAAAGCTAAGGCGTGGATTTTACTTGTTCAACATATTTCAATTCTCTGTCCTTCAAGTCTACAGTCCCCTTCATAGATTCATTGCAACTCTGCACATAACACCATATTATGCCAAATGTTTTGAGACGGTCTTAAAACTAATATCACGCCTCTGTCACTAGCACGCTTCGCTCGCTCCGTTCCGACAATTTGGTCAGCTAACCCCAATTCCTGGCCCCCACTGTACTTCACCCGACACAAAATCAAGCAAATGAAGACCATCACAGACTTTTTAGGGTTAGGGTTAGTTAGTTCATGTGATCGCGACAATAATTCCGTCTCATTCCGGGTACAATATGTCCCCTCTCACGTTTTATTCATCAAATTTGTTGTCATGTACAAACTGACCCCGACGGCAATGGCCATATTGACCCCTTTTCAATATAGCCGTTGCCAAAGACGGCACACAGTTACATAACAGAATTCAGAGTTCATTCAAATGCAAATAATAATCAATATGACGGCCAAAATATCTTTGTATGTTTTCATTTGCATTACTTCTTCTACAGACCGAAAATCACACCTGTACATTGGTTCAAATTCTGTTATTGATTGGTTTAATTTTTGTCTACAAATTTGTTTCCTTTATCTTTGCGATCATGCCTCCAAATAGATTTTTAGCCAGGCTGTATTATGGAAATTTATGAATACACTGATGTTAACAAAAAACACTCTATCATGAATTCAAGTTCCAGAAGTCCAAATACAGCTTGAGTCGACACAGTGACAGACATTGGTGATTGGAGTCATTGGTCGCGATATTTGTGCTTCCTTTTAATTTCTGTTGACCGGTGTACGAATGCCAATGCCTTATCGATTTGTTCCTCCATGTTCCAGTATTATCCTAATGAATGGTAGGGGAGCTTATTTTTCGTTGTCCAAGTCTCCCCAGTTCTTTCATTTCACCGCTAATCATTGTCTTCATTTTGTGGCTCCTCAAACCTTCGCCACCTTTGAAGGCATGTGGATACATGCCTAGCGAACTTGGGTGGTTTTTCACATATTCAGACTTATTTCCAACTTAGCTTTATGAGTTTATGTGGCGGAGGCGTTTCGGCGATAAAGCTAAGGCGTGGATGTCACTTGTTCAACATATTTCAATTCTTTATCCTTCAAGTCTACAGTCCCCTCATAGATTCATTGCAACTCTGCACATAACACCATATTGTGCCAAATGTTTTGAGACGGTCTAAAAACTAATATCACGCCTACGTTTACAACTCAGGAGGCCACTGCCGCTGATGTGTGACACTGGGAATGCACAAGCCAGACTAAGTTCATGCTCGTGACAATATATGCACCCTAAATCATTATATTGGCGGCGAATTTCGTTAGCTTCTGTACTTAATTCACTTCGTCGATCGGCGGATTTTTAAATGTAATTTTCGTGGCATATCCAATGAATTGTTGTTCACGTTTTCATCTACAATAGCAATGAAATATTGCATTTCATACATGTTAAGTGATGAACCACTTTTATATAAAAGTGTATCCTGTCAAAAACGGAATCTTTCGTATTGTAAAACAGGCAGCAAATGATAAATTCAATAAAAAATGTCAAACACAATGTTTTCAACATATCACCTAAACAAGTGACAATTTTACACTTTTCAACATATGAAACATCCTAAACAAGTGACAATTTGTACTTTAATTGTGCAAATACAACACATAATATGAAAAATATTCAAACAATAACAAATCTGCACATACAACAAACACCACAATGCAGAGAAAAAATAAAGACAGACAATAAAGCAATCAATGCAGAGGCATAAATTCAATAATAAAGGAAAATGCGTAAAAGACTTTCAAATCATTACAAGTGAACATTATAAATTAATCAGTTCCTGCTAAGCATTATCATCATAACGTTTATATGAAACATTGCATCCCTTTCTCGCACTTGTTCTCGTAGGTGAAGGTGCTGGATTCGACCCCGGCAGCAGTAATAGTTGTTGTGTAAAACACGTAACTAAAAAATAACACTTCTCTCCCTTGTCATTAATCAACCGCTGCTTCCACATAGTATCAGACTGGCTGAAGAAGACGCGGACAGAGTAATATGATACTACAAAATGAGGGAAAGGAGTGAAGATAGTAAAAAAGTGGGACCCTTTTTTTCAATCATTTGCCCCTAAGTTTCCAAGCCCCCATTCCTAACTCTTACCCTAAACATAATTTATCGCCCCTTTTAGAACATAACCTTGACCTCACTTCCATAAGTACCCACATCTTTGACGTCATCAGTTTGTGGCTATACCACTTGTAAAATGATGCCTGTACTTTTGCATAACAGACCGTAAGAATTGTACTTATGCACGTTTTAAAATTCTAGGCCGAAAACGGAAAATCAGGTATTTTCAGTTCTCAGTTTGTACGACCCTCTCGAGGTCTTGTCACCAGTACGTATTCGCGCAAAACTACTTACACAGAAACTATGGCAACTCGGCCACAAATTGGACACCCCCGCATTTCCGCTGAATTGCGCAACACATGGTCAACAATCGCCAATGACCTTAGGGAGGTCACCAGCATCAATATCGCACGACGTTACTTTCCACATGACAACTCAGAGTCTAAGGTTGAGATACACGCCTTCACCGACGCATCCGACAAGGCCTATGGAATTGCCGTCTACATCAAGCCAGGGGATCAAACGACGCTGGTTATGGTAAGGACACGCGTTGCGCCGATCAACAAACAATCACTAACGCTACATCCCTGGTTGGAACTCATGGCCGCGGTAATTGCTACAAGGCCCTGCTTGGCTGAAAAACAATGATAACTAGCCCGTATGTGAACTGTTTTATTCTGAATCTGAAGCGAACATTACAGCTAATCACATATCCTTGACCACGTCTCCTCCAGTTGAACCAGTTCACGGAATAGAACCAAATGCCTACGCGAAACAAAATATCGCACCCGCTACGGACGTCACTACATTACAGACAAACGCCAGGATAATCATGGCATTCCTGTTGGTATACAACATGCCATGGACATCAACCAATACCGCAATTATAACCACTTGCTACGCGTATCTGCCTACGTCCTACGCCTCGTACGTCTATTGAAGAACAAGGATAAATGTAAACAAACACTGCCATCAGCTACCAAGCTTAGCGACACTGATAATATGGATCGCTCACGTCCAACGTGGATATTATGCGGACACTATCGCTTCCCTCCAAGAAATATGGAGCTTTGAGTAAACAGTTGAAACTGTTTATCGGAGAAGATAGCTTGCTTCACACTGGTGGACGTCTTCACAATGCAAAACTCGATTATTATGCAAAACATGCTATCTTGCTACCTCGCGAACAATGTCTGGCACGAATGATCGTGCACGATACACACGTTCGCTTGAAACATGGCGGTCCCCAGTCAACGATAACCGGTCTGCGAGAAAGATACGTGATACCCTCGATTCGACGCACCGTAAACAATGAGCTGAATAAATGTGTTATATGCAAGAGAGTACGGACGTGCATATTGCAAACCTCTCACCGCGCCTCTACCTAATTTTTGCGTGATCGAAGTGCCACCTTTCAATGTAAGGGACTGGACGTAAATTAGCAGGGGGAGAGGGCCGGGGGATGGGGGGAGGGTCGCAAATTTTTGAGCCTCTGTTTGGGGGAGGGTCACAATTTTTTGAGCTCATCTAAGGGGGAGGGTCACAATCTTTTGGGCTTGTTATCGGTGCACTAAAGGTAGAAAGCAAATTGTTTGTATAGAAAATTATGCTCACATGACCTCACTTGCACACTGCCTCTTACATTCTATTAAGTGCTCATTCCCAACTCTCTGTGTATCTCTTCCCCTCCAATATCTTAAATAGGATTGTCTCTCTTGTTGCTATTCTTCTCGCCATTAAGTTTATAACAAATCCAATCTATTGTTCCTCAGCTAACCCATGGCACTCTGGCTGCCCAGTGTACATGTAGTGTGTTTCGTTAATAAACATTGGACAGTGTTTTTGCTAAGATTGGGGAACATTGGGAACCCTGGTAAAATTTATGTTGTCCGCTAGTATGACTGCACTGATATACCAAGGCTAACCCTGGTAAAATGACCGGGGAACCCCGGTAACATTTACCTAGGTACCGCCCTTAACAAAAACACTGCTGGATATTACCACAATATCTTACATTGTTCCACTGATGTAGTCAATCTTGAACCTATAACTATTTGACAATATTATTTCTCATTCCACTTTTTGTTGATCAACAAAAGTTCCCTCTCTTTCATAAGCCATTTCCCTTAAAGTTTAAGGGCAAGCTCCACCCTGCATCAGTCACCTTTTAGTTACATGAATTTTGGATTTTAGAGATACTATTGTTTGAATTAAGAGCAAGCTTTTGTCTGATAATTAAAAATTTTGATTCCAGAAAAGTGATTTTTAGTATACTTAAATATTTAGGTACAGTCATCTGATTGGTATGGCTACTTGTGGCATTTTTCAACTTTATATGGGCTTTACCACATGGGTACTATCTTTGGAATGGATATTGTTCATTTGTGTTGTGAAGGCAGGATATATGATTATTTAATTTAATGTGCGTAATTTATAGAGTGTATCAGCCATGTTGATCACGTATTCAGATTGAACTTGATTAAATATGGTGATATCCCAATGTCATTTCAGAATATGGAGACTTGATTCGTCATGAAATAGTGTTTGCCACTATTGTGTCAAATCATGGTCAGTCTATCCTCTATTATCTAGGCTGCTTTCTGTGATATGTTTAAAATGCAAAGAAACGAGGCACAAAAATTGACAAAGTATTGTCAATGTTAAAACACCTTAATTTAACACAATAGCAGTCAATCTATGACCATACTTTGAATTGTTTGCTTAAATTATTGCTTGAATAGGCATAGCCTTTCTGTTGACCTTTCCCCCAAAAACAGGGCAACATGGCCAAAACTTCTCATTGTCTACTGGAACACAATAGTACATTTGTAAAGCTGGATTTGATATCAGTGCAATGAGCACATGTACAGGTATTTTCAGTTCTCTGACTACACAGGTCTATCAGGAATATTATAAAATCAATTGAATAATGGGGTCATGCATCACACATATAGTTCTATATCTGTACCAGGAACACATTTTAAACATACATTGTACATTCCCATATTTCCTCCCCATGTAGAGATTGAACTGCTCAATACATTGTACATGACCATATATCATTGTTATGGAGATCAGTGTCACATTGTGTTTCCAGTATTCCCTCAATTTTCAATGTGATACATTCCAAAACCAGATATGAACTGAATATGCTCAAGTGTTTTACAACAGGTTCATTAATAGTAGTACGCTTCACAGAACAATAAGATATATGTTATCACTATATGAAGCAGGTTTTTTTCAACATCGCACAGTACTCTCAGATTTTAATCACTAATTACAAAACTTTATTTAATATGCAAATGAGCTGTTAATTAACTTGACACTGCTCAATGCTTCATGGGACAATTAGATATCCATCAGATCAACATTTGTAGCACGTTTTATTTAATTTAATGCAGTAATTTTAGAGTAATGTCACTAATTACAAAGTTCATGAACTGCAAATAATCTCTATATTAACTTGACACTGTTCAATGATTCATAGCACAATTAAATATTTATCAAATCAATATCTGTAGCACGTTTCACAAAATTTGGTGGCGTAATTTCAGAGTTATATACCTAATTAAAAAGTTTATTAAATATGCAAATGAACCCTTAATTAACTTAACACTAATAAATGCTTTACAACACAGTTAGATATCTGTCAGATCAGTATATGCAGCAGTTTTCATCACATTTGATGCAGTTATTTCGGAGTTATATGACTACTTATAAAACTTCATGAAATATGCAAATGAGCTAATTATTAACTTGACACTGTTCAATGCTTCTCAGTACAATTGGATATTTATCAGATTAACATCTGTAGCAAGTTTCATCAAATTTAACGCTGTAATTTTGGAGTAATATCACTAATTACAAAGTTCATTAAATATGCAAATAAACCCTTCATTAACTTCACACAAGTAAATGCTCTACACAACATTAGATATCTGTCGGATCAGTATCTGCAACAGATTTCAGCACATTTGGTGCAGTTATTTTGGAGTTATATCACTAATTACAAAACTTCATAAAATATGCAAATGACCTTTTGTTAACTTGACACTGCCAAATGCTTCTCAGTACAATTAGATATTTATCAAAACAATATCTGAACCCAATTTTTAAGACTTTTGTGCCGTACTTTCAGAGTTATATACCTAATTACAAAGTTCATTAAATATGCAAATGAACCCTAAATAAATTTCACACTACTGAATGCTTTACACTACAGTTAGATATCAGTCGGATCAGTATCTGCAGCAGATTTCATCATATTTGGTGAAGTTATATCGAAGTTATATGACTAATTACAAAACTTCATAAAATATGCAAATGACCTATTTATTAACTTGACACTGCCAAATGCTTCTGAGTACAATTAGATATTTATCAGATCAATATTTGTTGCAGGTATCATCAAGTTTGGTGCAGGAATTTCAGAGTTATCTCACCAATAACAAAAGTTCATTAAATATGCAAATGAGAAGGCAATTGACATGACACTCACAGTATCATCATAATGTTCTGAGATTGTCATCTGTGAAAAGTTTCATGAAATTTGGTGCAGTATTTCTTGATATATGCCTACACTGTCATTACCGTCTCCATAGGGAAACCATTGTACGGAAAAAAATGATGTTGCATAACTTCATTAATATGCACGCCACGCTAACCAAAATCTAATCAGTTCTTGCAAGTAGCATATGGTACCTGTGTACCAAATCTGACTTGAATCCGTTCAGGCGTTTTTGAGTTATCGTGTAAACAGACAGACAATCAGACACACACACACTAAACACACACACACACACACACGGACAGACAGACAGACATCGCTGTG
This sequence comes from Ptychodera flava, assembly GCF_041260155.1. Lineage (NCBI taxonomy): Eukaryota > Metazoa > Hemichordata > Enteropneusta > Ptychoderidae > Ptychodera > Ptychodera flava. Next base: position 200,512 of record NW_027248399.1, read on the forward strand.
ACAATAGCCCACGTGTTTACACACGTGAGCTAATTATGAATTTCACTGATATTTTGATAAATATTAAATTATAATTCCTTAGAAAAAATGGCAGGCACATGCCTGTGCATTAATATAGAAGTAAACATTTGAAGACATTATTTTATCACAATCACTCTTAATGGAGTACAAGTGTGCTCTATTCCATTATGAGCCAATTTGGGAATTCATTATTGGAATTATTGGACAGTCTGTTGAATCATAAATTCCACATCTGCAAGTCAAAGCCAAGGTGAAAGGGTACATATATACTGCCTACTTGACATGATATATGCCATTTACTTGGTGTAGCAGTCTAAGCCCTACGAGAATGGTAAGAGTATTCAACTATTGGCTGCTTAATTGCCTCCAACAACGGCATACTCATCACACAGGTGCAACCACAGTCGCAATGCGAAGGCCTATGCATCCGGTAGAGAGAGCTCTTTGGGGTTAGTAATCTTTGCGTAGCGACGGTGGTACACATATCCTCCTAGCGTAGGGCAATATTGCCGTTGTACCTCATGATCAATATTTGGACTGCTGTTTAGGTAGGACGTCAACTTGATCAAACCCTAAAATCTAAAAGCTTAAACTCGAAAAAAACAAAACCTTCAGCTTCGGAACAGCAGCTACATAAAGCAGTATATGATGTCAATGTACTACCAAAAGAGTGTGGTACTGCTCCTAGCTTTGCATGGCAGGGCTGTGTGTTACCAGCGTTATACGGCCTGTGGTAGCACGCCGTATAACGCACACTGGTAACACACAGCCCTGCCATGCAGAGCTAGGTAGTTCCATGGTGATACTGATACGCTCCTGCTTGAGAAAAAACAACACCGAGACTTGTGAATTGCAATATCGACATCCTTCTGATCCTTAATATATTTTTCATAAGCCAATAAGTCAATCATTTAAACATACAGACCTTTATTTCCTGAAAATGATAGGCTAAAATGTACAGTGTACGTCCAGAGAACTTCTTGGTACAGCGCGAAACTTGTAAACAAACTTGTATGCGTTGAAGGTATTTGGAATATTTTTAGAATGATGTTCACAGTCACACTTGGAAGTAGTGACAATTTAGTCAAGTTTTAAGTGAAACATATTTGTGAAAATCATCATTAAATTAAGTACTTTCAATACTTAGACCTCAATCAATTTTGACAGTCAGGAAGAACGGACAGAAATAATTGAGTGAAATTAATGACTCATGTGACGAATCTCTGACTTAAAATGACGTTGAAAGTACTGTCATTTTCCAAAATTCATGTACATATCAAGCTTGCAGGTCAAATGCAGAGGGTAAAGTATGATGTGAAATAGGCCCAGAAGAAAGTTTTTAAATAGCTTTGAAACAAGCGGACTGCCAATCTTGTTTAGTGGTCATCTAGTACCAAGACTTTAACTTTTTCACATAATGCTATGCTTGGTGTCTACCTCCTTGGTGTACAACATACCGGTACATGATTTGGCACTCAGCAGAGGACTATACTTTCATATTTGAAATATTTGTGAGTTCAAGTGGTAGTGTAATCTTACATCCCTTTTCAGAAATGGCTAATATTATGATAATTTGGACAAAGCTATTTTTGTCAACATTTTACAGTACTATCTTGTCAATTCACCAATTATAAAATAGTTTTTGCCACCATATTAATACTTCAGCAGTGCAATGGTCATGCTGCTTGACACTTGAATTAAAAGAATCTCTTCTAGATATGTACCAAGTTAAAGGGACAAAGTTGCTCATTATTGACATTATTTTGCCACTTAAATTTCTTTTGATAGATTATTCTCACTGCAATATGTTCACTCTCTGGTTATTGCAATTCAATTCTCACTTTTTATAAGGCACATTAACATGTGAAATTTACTGTGACAATTTTTGGTACATACCTTAAATTTAATTATTAAGCGACCACATGTTATATCCATGCATGCATATGAGTTGCGCTGGGACAACCAGAGATTGCAATTAAGCCCATTTCAGTGAGCAGCAGAAAAGCATATATATTCAACGGAAATTAAAATGACCAAATTTTGTCAAAAATGAGTGACTTTGTCCCTTTAAAGGTCAATGGCTAAATTCCATGTTTGCTGTTTTGTTAGTTTTGCCTGTCAGTCACTGTAACTTGAAAAAATGGTTTATGGACAAGATGTTGGTTTTATTGTTTACTTTGTAGGTCAGAGTTATATAAATTCATAAGATTTCAGAATTTTTCCGATTACGGTAGCTGCTGTATTTTAGCATGATATGCTCTGAATTGATTCAGTTTGTCAGCCTAGCTTGATGACACGTGAGCAGGGGTGTCACTTTTGTGTGTCCAGTGAAGTCTAAAAGTGTTTTTGTGGTTTGTTCCACATTTACAAGTGTGCTGACAAAGTGGAAAATAGAGCATTTCATCAAACTTGTGCAGAAAATCAAACAATGAATTAATTTAATCATAGAGTTTATCCTATGGTGTTCCCCGGAACAATCCCCATACCACACTGGAAACAAGAATACCAGTACTCCCTTATCTGGTGATTGGTTTACTAAGTTTAAACAGTGTCACAAGAGGCTGAGAAGCAAATAAAAAATTGCAGACATCCCTTGCTGGTATCCATCTATATTGCCCTGTGTTGTAAATCCCCACCTCAATTTTTGAACGATCAATTTGTAATATTCTATTTTTTGAAACTGGGGGACATTCACAAATTTTTCAGCCTTGCTTTGGGGAGGGTCATAAATTTTTCAGCCTTGCTTTGGGGGAGGGTCATAAATTTTTCAGCCTTGCTTTGGGGGAGGGTTATAAATTTTTGGTCACTCTCTTACGAAATCCCCCCCTGCTAATTTACGTCCAGTCCCTAACCAGCATCGATTACACCGGCGCTCTATACGTACGAAACCCAAACACAAGCAGTACATCAAAGGCAAAGGTATGCCTATTCACTTGCTCAATGACTCGCACGATACATCTGGAGTTAGTTCCTGACCTGACCACTTCATCGTTCATGCTCACATTTCGCCGATTTGCAGCTCGTCGTTCGACTCCTCCACTCATCCCCGATAATGCAACGGTAACGGCGTTCATATCAGCGGCAGATGAACTGAAAGAAATCGTAACTAACCCGGAATAACAGACTCTGTTAGCAGATCGCCGCACCACATGGAAATTTATCCCGAAACGCGCCCCCTGGTTTGAAGGATTTTACGAGCGTATGACAGGGGTCATCAAAAACTCCATAAAGAAAGTGCTTGGGAAATCTTGAGTAACATTCATCGCGTTAGAAACCCTACTCACAGAAGTGGAAGCTTCTATTAATGATCGTCCACTGACTTATGTATCACCTCATGTCGATGATCTTACATGGCTTAATCCATCACCGTTTAGTCAATGGAAGGAACATTTCGGGACTGCCTTACGCGCCTCCTATAGTCTGTGGGCCGCACCCTGAAAAGGGCTCTAGAAGTTGACTTTTTGAAAGAGGAAATTTGAGCAAGTTTCCTGTTGTGGAAATGCCGGCTATTGAACCACTCTTTTTTGGGAGTGGAGATTTAGCCGAGCGGTTCTCTCTGTGGCCTCTCCGCTAGGCGACTGATGCCGTATGTTGTGGGTTCGAACACGATTGAAAACTAGCAGTATTTACACATACTTGTATAGAAAATTCAATGTTCTTCCTGAGTTGCAGCACTTTACGAATTTTTGACCAAATCAGTGCAGATTTGCACATTTTTGATAAAAACGACTAAGTCAAGGTTGCTTTACGTTGCCTTGCATTTATTGAAATGATTACCAGTTAAAATCATACTTATCAGCAAAATGGCAATTAACTTAATGAAATTACAGTAACAAGGGCCTCCTTTACAAAAACGTGCATTTTTCAATTTGTTCACCAAAATGTTGACATTCATACAAGTTTATTTTCTTTATGAAAAGCAAACCCTTTCCCTTTCTCACTTCACATTTACTGATATAAAATGAACACTTATTTTGATGAAAATGTCATATAAACCTTTTTTTGACCAAAATCGAGTTTTTTTTCCAAATTTTTCGCTGAAATTAAAAGGCCCTAAAATTGAATTGCAAATGATTTCATTTTACTAGTATATGATTCTCGGAGAAAATATTTGATGAGTTATGTCCTTCTATATTGGAAAATGATAGTTACAACTAATTTTTGAACAAAATTACTTATCATTTAATCATTCTATTTTAACCAAATACTGAGAAACACTATTGCCACGCATTTTTATGACTGTGTACTAATTTTTCTGTTGCCACATATCTGAAATACAGAGATGTCCCGCTACTTCTCTATTATCACTGAGTAATATCCATCTTGGTCTCAGGCAGTTCATTTTGTTTATTCAGCATCAATATCAATTTCTGAGGAACAGTCATTCTCTTCATCTCTTAGTTTGATTTCATCATCTATAGAATTGTTTGTACAGGAAACACAGTGACACAGCTCAGTGCAAAGCAATTCCACTTCTCTACACGAACATCTTGATGAGCATCCAGACTTCTTGCATTTACAGCTAACAAAATTGATGACAGAATCTGGTGCAGGGGAAAGTGTCATCCACTGGATTGATAACTCTGAGTCTTGAACTATCCATCCCTGTCCATGTTGGCTTGGTGCATCCATTTTGGCTTGCAAACATCGCCTATAGATTGCTGTTTGGTAGTTTGCACGCTGTGTGCAATTTCAGATTATCTTTGTTTGGAGGGAGGGCACCATCACTTTGTAGGCCAAGATGAAAGCAGTTGTATCTTGCTTCATTCACATTACTACATCCACTTTGCCCATACAAATCACAGACAAAGGACTGCATTGTATTATCAGTGTATCGGGCAATGTCCAATATAATCTCAGGTTATGGAATGTACCAGTGTAGGTATCACTTCCAAGCGACATTTTTATCATCTTCTTCTTGCCTTTGCCTTTGAACGCACTCACGCTATCACAGCCAGAGAATATATGAAGGCCAAGGAGAGCTAGGGCTGTCTTGTCTCCCAAAGACTGTTATTTTGTGTTTGGTAAAGGAACAGCTGGCCCTGTAATTGATGAGCAAACCCACAGCTAACGTCAAGACATCTGTATCAGGACTGAGAATTACAAAGTTGTCTGCCTCCCCAATGTATTATGCATGTTGAGCATGTAGTAGTCTTGTGTCAGCTTCTTCATGGTAACATTGCAACTCTGGTACTTCAGTTACATCCATGGCACCATTTGCTGAACGCAATCAGTAGCAAAGCCTACCCTTGGTAACATACATAGTGATACCCTGCAGGCAATGTGATTCATATTCTTTCCATGATTCAAACAGAAAGATCAGGAGAGCTTCCTTATTCTTACCAGAGGCAAGATATTTTTTGAATTGCCTTGGCATATTTAGACTAGGTCGTGTGATCCGGATCTCTGTAAAGGTACCTGTAGTTGCCCTTTGTTTTCTCTCTGCATCTTTTATAGATATACCTTTGTACTGATAGATAACAAAGTCAATTCTTGTAGCACCATACTTTGCAGCAATTGCTCTTTACTGATAAAATATGCTTAAGGCAAATTCTGCAAAGGTAGCTGCAACTTTATTCTGCATCTGTATCATCGCCATCGCATCAACCATAATAGCAGTATTTCCTTTGAGACTGAGATCAACAACTGCTTCAGGAAATGTTGCCTCCGGATAATGAGCAAGAACAGCCTTATTTGTCTTGGTCATTGTTTCATCAAAATTGGCTATTATTGTCGGCACAGGACAAAGAGGGTACGTGAGGACTTCATGAACATTAAGTTGTCGTACCTGTGCAATCAAGAGCATTCTCTGAAGAAGATTTATATTTTCTTTCAGCGACAAGCAATTCATGGTCACTTTCGACTTTGGTTTCTTTGATATATCTGCAAAGGTCTTCCCTCGCACCACTGACATTTTATCAAACAAGTCTCTGACTCCTTGTGTCAGACACTCACTCTCAAACTGTAGGTAGGCCTCTTCACCTCTTGAATATGCATTGGTAAGATCTGATGTGATCTCTTCACTAGCTAGGGCACCCACTGTAAGATGAACTAGTTGACTATCTTTATCACTGGTGAACAGTGACCAAACTAACAGCAAGGTTGACATCACTTCTTGCACATCAGATTCATCTCTCTTCATCCTAGTTTGCGTAAGGTCTTTATGTGCTGACTGCTTGTCTGTCTTACCAACTTGGATAAAGCAACCTGTTGCGATAGCTGAACGTGCTGGATGACTTAGGATCCATCGTTGAGTGCAACCTTGTTTTGTATGAAACCAACCAGGCCACCTTTCGTCTTTGACTCACGATTCAATGTTTGCTATACGACTGGATCACATGGTTTCATCGAAAAGGGATGGTCATGAGATCGTTATACAGCAAATTCACCTTCACAAAATTTCTCATATACATTTGGATGTGTTTGAGGCAAAGTGGACATTTCATGTAGACACACTGGAAGGTAGCGTGAACAGTTAACTCGACCATACGCAAAGTACAATGATACCATCTGTCGTACAGCAGCTAGATGTAAATGCCAGTTCCCCTTACGTGTTGCTCGAATGAATGGGAGTAGAAGCTGAACTATATCCAAATGGGAGCTCCAGAAAGCATAATTGATATTGTTATCGCCGCGACTCTGCACATGGTCTTTGTACTTCTGTTGCAACTGTTTCATTTGTTCTGTATTTGCTTTGGTGTTAAATTTTACTGGATAGCTGTCACGAAGATTTAACCGGCTCTCGATTACTGGTAAGTGATCTTCTTCAGTCAAGCTGTCAAAGAATTCAGTAAAACAGAGACGGTGCACGGCCTCGGCAACCAGTGTATGGCAGCGAACACTTCGATTATAATGATGTCCGCTTATTACACCATTGACTGAACCTTGGTCTAAAATACAAGACTCTATCATGATATCCTCCAAGCCAGCATCTCTGAAGCGCTTTCCTATTGCAGATAGAAATGACATTTCGGTGTGAAATTCTCCAAGACGTAGTATTAGGCGTTGTGTGTACTCTTTTTCATTCTGCCATCGGATTTCCTGTGCCTTTGAATAAATTGCCAGGTCCATATAAACTATGATACTTGGCAGTCGGAGTTTATTGGCCATGTCAACACTTGTACTCAGTGCTGTGTTTACTGTGGACGTTTCTGTTGGACTGGCATCTATCACCGGTAAGTAACCAATTTTACTGACAGGCGGGATGACATTACCTGACAGTTGCCAATTGAATCCAGTCCACAATGAAAGAGCACAATCAGTGTCCTTTACCTAATGGTAAATAAAAACAGAAAGAGAAAATGCTCTGACTTGCAAAGGTCGAAACAAGAAATAAATACACCAACAGTTACATCAAGAAATTGAAGACAGAGGTTACTTGATTAGTCACTACAAACCTGCACAGTCTTGCATATCTAATATGCCAAGTCTTTCCTAAGTAGGATATCTACTTCTCTTTCCTGGATTTGTAACATGGTGTCTTCATCTGAACCTACACATAACATTAAAAAAAATCATCATTTGGAAGGCATACACAGTCTACCAATCTATGATATTTTCACTGATAATCCAATATGCCAATACATTTTTTCTCTCATGACTAATATAAATATATTCATAAGCCCATGTGACAATGGTGACTGAGTTGCATTAAAACATTAAAACCTAGAATAAGATATATGGGGAGGGTCATAAAAGGAATATCTTTTAAAATGGAATATTAACATGAAAAATGAAAATTCACTGGTCTGACAAAAATTGTATCACGCAACAAGAAGGGGTTTGTGCGGTGTATTTACCAAATTTACAGAAAATCATGAATGAGTTTTGAACAGTAATACTTACAACAATAATATGCAACGATGACTTCATATTAGGTGGTGACTGTGATAATTATTGTATGTTACGATGTACAACCTGACGCAGTGAGGCCATGGCGAGGTCGACCATGGTACTCAATAATGTTGCTTGGTGGAGTACTAAGTGTCCTTTGCTTTGACTTTGTAATGGAAACTGCTGTTGAAAGGTTGTCAGCAGTACTAGCTTCATCTCTGGTGTCCCTTTGAATTATGATTCCATTGGTGTTGTGAGTTGTACCTTTTCCAGGGGAGTAGCATAGTAGTCCAAAGAAAAGTAAGGGAGTCGAGATTCAAGGCAAATTCAATATTATTTGCGTGGTTAAAATCTAAAATAATATGGCATAATATAAATTATCATAATACTGCTGACAAGTGACAAAAATGAACTATAAAATGCTTGAAAATGTAACTCTGCTGTGAAACTCAAAAGTATGAGTTAACTTACCACTTAGAATCTCTTCACCAAATCATTATTATCTCAAACTAAAGTAGTAAACAGTTCTTTACAAAAAACCTGGTGGTAAGCCATCACCGTGAAGTTGTTGAAGAGCAAGTGCTATATCATGCTCTAAAACCGATGAATGTGAAACACAGTGCCCCAAACCATTCAGCAATCCTATCAAAGATGAATACCCTGTCAAGTGGCACACTGCCATACCAGGGACCGGTGTTTGGGTGTGACTTTTTGGCCTAGAGATGACAAGAATATTAAGTCCTGACAGATTGATAACAGTTTGAGTTCTACATCTTCTGGACATCAACACGTTCACTTGTAAGAAAGTCCTGTGATGTGCCAGTAGACCAGGCTAGTAAATGGAAAAACTTTGTGGGTATGAAACTTTTAATTTGTTGGATTGACAGGTCTGCTGCCCTTTGAGGCCAGTTATTAACGCCTTCAGTTTCTTAAAGAGTACTGTTAATATTCATTGCAGTGTGGATCATTCCAAGCCTTTCATCTTGGTTGTTATCATAGCTTGTTGTCATTGACTCTGATTCCATTTCATTTCACTCCTTCACTCTCAGAATCGGTATCGGTAGTATTCAAGATATGACAATATGAACCGTTGTCTTCTCTGTTAGCCATAAGAATTTCGCATTGCCAATACTCAGGTCGAATAAACACAAGTTTGTCACCAAACCTTATTTGCAGTCTTCTTTTTAGTGACAAGATTTTATATGTGGATGCATCAATGCCTTCATTTTTTTGATCATTTTTATAAAGATATTTCTCATCACATCTATTGCAATGCACTCCCGTCTTTCTATGACTCTCTTCTGTACAACTTCATCACAAAATTTCTTGAAGAATGGAGCATACATCATACCGCTTTCTTCCTCTGCTTTTTTCTGATACGTGTAAGTTACGCATCTGGTACAATTTAAGTAACATGATCTGTGATACTTCACTTCAATACTGACCAAGTCTTGACCTCTAAGTTGAAGTAAAACTTTCTCGTCTTTCTTAATTTCGACAGCTTTAACCAATGTTCGTCCATCAGTTTAGCAGGCAGTAAGTCTTTCGTATGACCTCTTCTTTGTAATAGGATCAAGTCGTTGTTTCTGACGTCTGCATATTATACATATCGGTGGTATTACATACGCGCTTTTACGTTTTGCTGAAGAAATGGAACTAGAGGCAGGGTCAGACCATAGGTGTCGTTTTTTAGGAGACACGTGTTGTTTGTCGTCATTATCAAAGTCTGATAGCTCATTTGATGAACTTGTTAACAGCTTTTTCCGAAGATTACCATTCTCTTTGCGCTTCTGTGCTTGAGTAAGGTGGCGTTTATCCGTGAAACGTTGATAACATACACGGTGGTAGGTGGCCGAGGCTTGATCTCAGCACTCACCGAGTAATTGTTGAGCAACCTCCTTCTCCACGCAATCGGAATTTATCCATACTTCACTACATTCAAGAAACTTTGCCCGTGATTTTTCTGTAAAGGAGCAAATTGGCTCCTTTCTTTTTGTCTCAACAACATGGCAATCACATGTACACTGCGTAGCAGTAGAGGCAGCCATTTCAATTACTAAGTAACGTAATATCTGATTGGCGAACTTGATTGCCCTCCTGCAGTTGCCGCCGATGAAAATGTTTGTTATATTACATGACGTTATAATGACCTTTACCCTTGTCTGAGTCTACCTTTTTTTTTAATTTCACCTGAAATTCTCGCCAAGGTTATTCAAGATTCGGCAGTAGAACATGGATATTTCTGTATATTGTATGCAAGGAATCTTCATTTGTACTGAAAAAAATTATTCTCAGGACCAACTGGCATTTTTGACACGATAGACGAGATCGGCCAACGGACTACTGGCAACCATATGGAATATACTCTGAATATTCGGATCTCAACCGTCGTTTGGAACATTTATCATCGCTTGGGCACACATTTTGGAAAAGATGATCCACGCACTATGGCCCATAGGTGCCCTATTTTGGGCAATACACATTTCGCCACGCATACGATGAGTACGCGTACAGAGAGTAAAATCAACCTCCCGCGTCGTGTTGAAAATTTCGCAGGATTTCCTCGCTGCACAGCTAAATATTGATGAAAAAGTTGCATAGTCTATTTCCTTTACATGTTGCCCTTTCAATTATGTTATTTTGACAAGAATATCACGGACAAAGTGCTAAAATACCTAAGCGATAATAGTCATATGTAAAAGTACGTTAAAACACAGCCAACAGCACAAACGATCGTTAACTCATCATTTAATAAAATAAGACGCAAACTCAAAAAAATAAAACCATAGAGTTTTAGTTACATTCATGAGATGTGTAATCTCAAATATGTAAAATATGACGGCGAAATGACAAAGTTAAACCAACTGTTTTTAGTTCCCATGGACACCGTCTGGGGACTTATATATTTGGTCATGTCCGTGCGTCCATCCGTCCGTTCACACAGATATCTCAGAGATGCCTGGAGCGATTTCATTCAAACTTGGCATAAATATTACTTCATATTTTATACATATGTACGTCGATTTGTTTTGTTATACGATCCAATGTGGCCGCCGTGCGGCCATTTTGTTACGATTTTTTCATGTACGGAGCCATAACTCAGGCACGTCTCAACCAATTTTTTGAAAGTTGGTACTAGGACATTGAGCCATATCATACATATGCATATCAATTTGTTACACGATATGATCCAATATGGCCGCATGGCGGCCATTTTGTTATAATTTTTTCATGTACGGAGCCATAACTCAGGCACGTCTCAACCGATTTTATTCAAAGTTGGTACAAGGACATTGACCTATGTCATGCATATCAACATTGATTTGTTTTGTGATACAATCCAACATGGCCACCGTGCTCCCATAGTGTTGTGATTTTTTCATGTACAGAGCCATAACTCAGGCACGTCTCAACCGATTTTATTCAAAGTTCGTACAAGGACATTGACTATGTCATGCATATCAACATTTTTTTGTTTTATGATACAATCCAATATTGCCACCGTGCAGCTATTTTGTTATGATTTTTTCATGTAGAGAGCCATAACTCAGGCACATCTCAACCTATTTTATTCAAAGTTGGTACAAGGACATCGACCTATATCATAATATTCACGTCAATTTGATTCACGATATGATCCAATATAGCCGCATGGCGGCCATTTTGTTACACTTTTTTATGTCCTTTGCCATAACTCAGGCACGTCTCAACTGATTTTATTCAAAGTTGGTACAAGGACATCGAGCTTTATCATACATATGCACGTCAACTTTTTTTCACAATATGATCAAATATGGCCGCATGGCCTCCATTTCGTTACATTTTTTTCATGTCCTTAGCCATTACACAGACATGTATTATCAAATTTTATTCAAAATGGTACTAGGACATTCACCTATGTCATAAGTATGCATGTCAATTGGTTTCACATCCGATGCAATATTGCTGCCTTGTTGCAATTTTCTTACAATATTTCATGTACAGAGCTATAATTCACACACATTTCCACCAGTATCATTCAAAGTTGCACAAGAACAGTGACCTATGTCATACATATGCACATCAATATGTTTAATGGCATGTAGCAGTGTCATGTCCATTATTGAATTTTGTAATTAATCTGATATGTCAAGAAATACTGCATCAAATTTCATGAAACTTGGTACAGATGTTAAGCTCACATAACTTTAACAGTGAATAGACATTTATAAGTGTCAAGTTGATTAATTGTAATTGCATATGTAATGAACTTTCCTAATTAGAGTGATATCTACAAATACTGCGTTAAATTTGATGAAATTGGTAGAGATTTTGATCTCATAGGGTTGTAAATACAAATCAATTACTCTTAGTGGTATCATTTATATAAGTATATAAATAAATTGCTAGTTTGCATGTACATAATAGATTTTAGTTTTTAGGGTAAATGTCCAAAGTACTGCATCAAACTTTATGAAATATGGTGCCGGTGAGAATCTGTCAGTGTTAGGATAGGCTGCAAAAATGTTTGGCAGCATCCTGTAGATCAAGTACTAATTGATTTATTTTAATGACATTTTGTATTTATTATGGCGGCTTACATTGGTTTTATGTTTTCACCACCATAGAAGTCATTTGTGGCCACTAAGCCCCATCTGTATTGTAGTATATTTAATCACAGATCTAATTAAAGCTGCAAGCAGCGTTGGCGGGGCCCAAGCGTATATATAACATGGTGTGAAGTTCTTGCACTGATGATATTATGTGCAAAATTTGAGCTTAGAAAAGATGGATTTTGAAAATCATCTCATAGTAACTATATATTTCATTGGCAATTGCATGTTGTTTGCAAAATCAATTATGGCGACCAAATCACGTGACTGATCCAAATGTTGTTTGAAAACTTTAAAGAGATCACTGTAAGGATGACATGAGTAAAATTTCCGCTCAATCGGTGTAATTGTTCTAGAGGAGAAGATTTTTAAAGATTAAATTGTGATTTTCGCAAAATCCAATATGGCGGCCAAACCATGTGACCGATCAAAACGATTTTCGCAAACTTGAAAGACATCACACCTAAGATGTTACATGTCAAATTTCAGTCGAATCGGTGTTTTGGTTCTGGAGAGAAGATTTTTAAAGATAAAAATTGGAATTTTTCAAAAATCCAATATGGCGGCCAAACCACAAGACCGATCAGAACGCTGTTCGCAAACTTTAAAGAGATGACTCTAAGGATGACATGAGCAAAATTTCAGCTCAATCAGTGTGTTGGTTCTGGAGAAGAAGATTTTTAAAGATTAAATTGGTATTTTTCGAAAATCCAATATGGCGGCCAAGGTCATGTGACCGTACGCGATTTTATTTGCCAATTCTTAAGACCTTAGGTCAAAATTCAAACTGGCTTGACCCCTAGGTCAGCAAGAAAAGCTATTTTAGTTTTCGGAAAATCCAATATGGCCGCCAGGTGACATGACCAATCAAAATTTTAAGAACAATATGCACGAGAATCCATAAGTAGCTATTAGCACTGCAAGTTTGAGAAGTTTATGTCATGCGGTTTCTGAGATCAAGAGTGACAAAAAAGGTCAGTAGAAGAAGAAGATGAGGAAGAAGAAGAATATTGAACTCCAGTAAAACCAATAGGGGCCCAGCCGGTAGGCTTGGGCCCCTAGTTAAAGCTGCAAGCAGCCTTGGCGGGCCCAAGCTCCTAATATGGTTTAAAGTTCTTGCATTTATAAAGTTATATGCAAAATTGAAGTCTCAAAAAGTAGGATTTTGAGCATCATCTCATGGTTACTGTACCAGTATGTTTCACAGGTAATAGCATGTTTATGCAAAATCAAATATGGCTGCCAAAGTTCTTCAGCGATCCAATTGCCTATCAGAAACAGTAAAGTGCTCAGATAGGAGTAAAATGTTATTGAATCGGTGTTTGGTTCTTGAGAAGAAGAGCTTTAAATAGTAAATTACGATTTTCGCAAAATCCACGATGGCAGCCAAACCACAAGACCATTGAACTGCCTTTTGCAATCTTGAAAGAGGTCACAATTAGGATGATATGATTTAAATTTCAGTTCAAGAGGTGTGTTGGTTCTGGAGAAGAAAATTTTTAAAGATTTAAGTGTGATTTCCATAAAATCAAAGATGGCGGCCAAACCATGTGACCGATCAGGATGGCTTTCGCAAACTTGAAAGAGATTATACTTAAGATGACAGGAAATAAATTTTAGTTCAATCGGTGTGTTTGTTCTGGAGAAGAAGATTTTTAAAGATTAAAGTGCAATTTTCACAAAATCCAAGATGGCGGCCAAACCATGTGACCAACCCATATGGTTTTCACAAACGTGAAAGAGATTACACTAAGGATGATATCAGTAAAATTTCATCTACATTGGAGCGTTGGTTCTGGAGGAAAAGATTTTTTAAGATTTAGTTCAATTTTCACAAAAACCAAGATGGCGGCCAAACCACATGACCGATCAAAATGCCTTATACAAACTTAAAAGAGATCAGCCTAAGGATGACATGAGTAAAATTTCAGCTCAATCGGTGCGTTAGTTGTGGAGAAGAAGATTTTTCAAGATTAAATTGGTAGTTTTCGAAAATCCAATATGGCGGCCAAATCACGTGACCGATCCAAATGTCTTTCGCAAACTTGAAAGAGATCACACTTAAGATGTTACATGTCAAATTTCAGTCGAATCGGTGTGTTGGTTCTGGAGAAGAAGATTTTTTAAAGATTAAATCACGATTTTCTCAAAATCCAATATGGCGGCCAAACCACGTGACCGATCAAAACGCCGTTCGCAAACTTGAAAGAGATCACACTTAAGATGTTACATGTCAAATTTCAGTCCAATCAGTTTGTTGGTTCTGGAGGAGAAGATTTTTAAAGATTAAATCACGATTTTCTCCAAATCCAATATGGCGGCCAAACAACGTGACGATCAAAATGCTTTCGCAAACTTGAAAGAAATCGCACTTAAGATGTTACATGTCAAATTTCAGTCGAATCGGTGTGTTGGTTCTGGAGAAGAAGATTTTTAAAGACTTAATCACGATTTTCTCAAAATCCAATATGGCGGCCAAACCACAAGACCGATCAAAACGCCGTTCGCAAACTTGAAAGAGATGACATGAGCAAAATTTCAGCTCAATCAGTGTGTTGGTTCTGGAGAAGAAGATTTTTAAAGATTAAATTGGTATTTTTCGAAAATGCAATATGGCAGCCAAGGTCACGTGACCGCACGCAATTTTATTTGCCAATTCTTAAGACCTTAGGTCATGCTTGCTATATAAAAAATTTCAAACTGACTTGAACCCTAGGTCAGCAAGAAAAGCTATTTTTAGTTTTTCGGAAAACCCAATGTGGCCGCCAGGTCACATGACCAATCAAAATTTTAAGGATAATATGCACGAGAAACCATAAGTAGCTATTAGCACTGCAAGTTTGAGAAGTTTATGCCATGCGGTTTCTGAGATCAAGAGTGACAAAAAAGGGACAGTAGAAGAAGAAGATGAGGAAGAAGAAGAATATTGAACTCCAGTAAAATCAATAGGGGCCCAGCCGGTAGGCTTGGGCCCTTAATTAATGAAGATGACTCTTTCCTCTCAGAGGACTTGTAATTAAAGTACTCATTAACCAGTGGGA
Source organism: Ptychodera flava (assembly GCF_041260155.1). Classification (NCBI taxonomy): domain Eukaryota; kingdom Metazoa; phylum Hemichordata; class Enteropneusta; family Ptychoderidae; genus Ptychodera; species Ptychodera flava. The sequence goes on from NW_027248399.1 coordinate 215,999, forward strand.
CTTTGTCATTGTCAATGACTTGTTTTATATGTATTTTCATTTTACGAGGGGGCGAATAACCTCCAGTTCCATAGAAAACAATGGCGTGTAATGTACAAATAGATTGCACACTTCTCGCCCGTTTAAAAATCCTCAATGCTGAACCAATGACAGTGAAAATTGGCAAGGTGATCCTCTGATTGATAAACAAAATCATTTGGTTTTAGATTATTGTTATAGTTGCATTGTATTTATTCTGATCACTATTATTTACTCCTGCCCTCAAAAAAAATGGCGATCTGACAGCGTTTACATATACAAAAGAAGGGTCTTAAATGGACGCTTTTTTTACAGTAAGCGTCTCGTAAGTTGTAAAAACCAAATACCTGTCAGGTTGTTGTAGTTTATACAAAGTTTAAGCGAATATGAACGATGAAAATGCAGAAAATTGAAAAAATAACACAGAACGGAGGCAAACGGGCACAGAGTCTCCACTGTAATCGTGTCCGTTATCGATCGATATTCTTTTGTTCCGAAATTGATACATTATTGTCTCACTCACTTGCAGGTCGTTCCCTGCTCACAATGGCACCAAAGTTGGCAAAGTGCGCCAAAATATGCTGAAACGTAAAAGTATTACCAAAACTGAAAAACATGTCGTTGATTTAATTTGAGTACAAGAAACCAACAGAAAAGTTGATGGTATGGCTTATACATCAATATATATGGGTAAATGTTGAAATATTCATGATAAACATGAGAACATGAGCGGCACGCGAGCAGATTTCGATCGATAAACTATTGAAAATAAATTGGTACAATGTTTACTGTCGTCAATAACAACCAACTGAAAGCACTCTCTGGTAGGAAATACGCTTTGCGGAATACTGCCAAATCATCATCCTTTTGGCCTGCAGTGACGGAATACTTTAACTGCTCTCAGAGAACGACACTTGCATACGATGGACGGTACCAAACATAACACTCTGAAAGTTGACGATGTTGTACTGATCCACAGCGACGTGGACAAATGCGTGAACTTGCATTTACGACAGAATCGTACGCACCGTTGAAATCAAGACCAAAATGGGAAAAAACTAACTGCCAAGTCACAAAGTTGTATCCCTTGGAGACTATAGCGGAATCCCGACAACAGCTGATCTGACATCACGTCCGGTGGGCATTACGGAAAGACTGCATTAACTTGCATGGTGCCTGAAACCCGGGTTCTTGCCTGACCAACTCTGGTGACAAACAGAATACGTTTAATCCCTCCAAGGTGTGAACGTTCCATTGTTATGTTTATCTTATCCAGCTGGTGCCATTGTAGTGCCATTGTAGGAAAGGCAGGTCTGTGAAATTGATTCTCTGATAACTAAGTAGGGAAGTAGGATATTCCTAAGTTAATGGAGCTTTCCCATAATGGGAATCCCCCAAACGATGGTAATGCAACACAACCACAGGACACGAATGAAGCCACACAAACTGAATGCGCTCGTCCGACTCACAAGGCTACAGAAGTAAGCCATGCGGAAAATCAAACATTGGACGTTGATTTTCGCAACAATTGAATAATCATTTATAAACTCTTGACAGAAAGGGAGTTGAATTTTGAACCCATTAAGTAAACTCAAGTTTGCAGTGAACATTGAACACTGAGATATCATTGTGTTCGTGTAATTAACATTGTAGAGTTATATTCCATGAGTGTTAAAAATATAGAATCAATAATCTTGGAGTTATTTTTCTCGGCCGGGAGTGTGTCGTGAGTTACATTATTGATTAATATTTCATTGCAATGTGTTATTGTTGTTGACATTGTTATCCTTGTTATTATTTCAAGTTCTAACCAGTTGTGTTCTAGTATTACACGTGTTCCTGTGGGAAACTGACACAACCTTGATAGGACAGGCCAATCACAGCGCAGCCGGCTAAAATTGTTTTGTCCTACAAAGCATATATAACCACGCATGCCATGATTTTTGGCGGAGAGAGTGCACTTCCGGTGCCAGCACACACACATGTATGTCATGTAATGCAGTCAATAAATTGGAGTTCCCAGTGACAGTTCAGAACCAGTTGTCATTGTCTTGTATTGTCACCAATTCATTGCTGTGAAACGAACCCCCCTTCTATTGTGGCTCACCCACAGTACACAAAACTCCCCCGTCCGATGCAACATATGTAGGAGCACCAATCATTAGCGGTTGTTCAAGTCCTACACACAACGTCTCTCAATTCGAAGACTCCAACATTAAGCCAATAGTCGCCAAATAAAGAAACATTCATAGGAGATTCAAAGGACATTATACAGAAAACTTGCCTAGACCCTATTAGTCGTGTTCGGCCCGATAGCGATGCATAATAAGGTCTATGCTAATGGAAAACAGAAATTGTCAGAGTTTCGAGTAATGCAATTCGAATCACACTTGACGTTGTGTCTATGTACACAAACACTATGCACGATGAAGCAATGAAACCAGTCGGCAAAGCCTTACACGAAACACATAACGTTTGCAAATAAACACCCACGAAGCATAATGTTATCAATGCTAACAGTCATACTCTAAGGGAACTATCAAATATTCTGCGGATCCTCAATGGGCTCCTAATCATCCCTAGAAATAGTCAAAATAACATACTACGATCCAGAAAGGAAAATCACCCAACAGAACGAGACACAAATAGCTCTCTGGTACAGATTCAGAGACGACATTTTATGATCTTTTATGGAACACAACTTGAACTAGTCGAATTCATTGCCAAAATCAATAAACTACATCCCACATTCGAATTTTCATAGTTAAGTTTGACAAAAGAGGTAACATATCTTGATGTAGTCATTGTTAAGGTCCAGAGATATAACAGCAAACAAATTCTTTACAAGAGAACACACAGAAAAACAACAATACATTCTAATTCCTACATGTACACAAAGATTCATGTAACCCTACAGCCACATGATGTCGTAAATATGTAGTTAGGTTGACAGTGGTCGACGACAGTGGCGTTGTCGGGCGGAATATAATTGGAATAGCCGATCGTTTGCGAAGATGACCAAAAGGTGCCAAGCGCATCTTCTATTAAAGTAGTAAAGTAAGCTATGCATAACTAATAGACGGGTTGCAGAACGTCGTTTCAAGTCAAATCGACGGTTTGCGCTCCATGAAGTTCTGTGTGGGCACAGGTCTATCGTGAGAGGTCCCCTGAGGCATGTACGTTGTGATCAAGGATCGAACTTCGTTGGAGCAAAGAATGAGCTTCAAGCTGAATTACAGTCGAAGGGTGAAGGAAAAAATTATGAGGAACTTCAAGACGTCCGTGTGATTTCGTTTTCAATTCTTCCAATTCTAGCTATATTGGAGGTGTCAGGGAAAGCCAGATAAAATCAGTCAGGACCGTATTAGCGGGAATCTTGAACCACGACCGAACAAGACTTAAAATCTCACCTCTTCGCACATTCCTATACGAAGTCATTGCAATATTTATTAGCAATTGACTGTGAAGAACTTGAATGGTCCTACCGTACCTACACCTCTCATCCACGATCAACTCTTGACTATGAAATCGGATGTGATTCTCCCACATCCGAGGAATTTCATCAAAGAATTGTATGCCAAGAAGAAATGGCGCTTAGTTCAGTATCTTGCGAATGAATTCCGGTCAAGATGGCGGAGGAAGGAGTATTGGTTGAATCTTCAATCCAGACAGAATTGGTACGACACGAAAAGTATCTCAAGGTAGAAGCTTTTTGGGGAGGATGTATTTTCACAAATCAGTTGAAATCAGCTAGAGTGATGGAACTCTATGTGATGATGATGGTTTGACTCGTCGCGTGAAAATTCTCATCGGTGATAATAACCTATTGAAACAACGTAAGAGTTTCAAAAAAGATGTAATTTTAGAAAGACCCATACATAATCTTGTTTGCTTCACCGAGAATCCTGAACAGCAAGAGTTTTAAAGTAAGTTTGTGGTGAATAGGAGCCAGATAGAGCACCGATCGCATCAATTTGTATTGGAAATTATACTGACAGTGAAGGGGGAGTGTGACTCTCGGGAATAACAAACAAAGTAAACACTGCAGTCACATTGAGGGCATTGCATAGGCAAGCACCATTTCACGAACCTTTTCCTCTCGAACAAAGCCTCTTTTCATAAGATAGTTTTTTTATGTTGGTTTCATATATAAGATTGTCATGTTTACACAGAGATTGATGTTTGAACCTGAAGACGATTTTTAGGAAAAGATTGCCGTACTTTGAACCTTGTTTAAACCTGAAGACGATTTTTAGGAAAAGATTGCCGTACTTTGTAACTTAACTAATGTCAAAAGATTACACATTTAGTTTCCTTATGATATGTACTCTATTCCTATGCTTTGCTGCCATGGGACTACAGAAAGCTACAGAAACTTCGTACTTGTCATCGTTTCTACTCGTATCGGAATGTTTCTGATTCAAGGCCTTAAACGTCGCCAGCTAGGTAAATATACATTTCATGCTATACTGTTCATGAACAGAATTTGCATGTAGTGTATTTCGCTCAGAATTACCAGTTTGAGTAATGGCTTCATCGTGAGTCAACCGGACAAGTACAGTGTATATAATCCGTGTGCTTAGTTGTTCGATCTTACGTCTGTAATGAGGATAAGTTATTTCATCTGCGAATCAGATTTCAGCTGAATCATTGTCGCTTGCTTTTTTATTGTACTTTAATTAGTATGATTGTGACACATTCTATTTTCGCATTGTATTCCGCGTTTTTACGGTCTAGGCATATTTTTGGTGATTCAAAAAAAATATACATCACTTCTAGAGGTACAATAGTCCATGTACAACTCAGTGTTTGCCAGCGGAATAAACCGGATTAGTATCAGGTCAGTTTACAAGAACTAGTCTCAAAACTGCTTTATTTGATAAGACGTTAGCAATTACAAGTTGGTTTGAACAAATGTAGCTGCACTTGATGGTTGTGGTTCATAAGACCATTACATTCACTAATTATGACGTTCGATGGCTTTATTATAATGTGAGGTGAGGTGTTTATCGAAATTAAGTGTCCATTTTGTAGTAGGCATGACAACTAAGAATTGTCTTGTTAGGATTCGGACTCACGACGTATTGCATCTAGTCACCTACCAAAAATATAACAAATAAAAACGACTCAACCAAATCCCCATCCGTGAAAGAGATTGGTTCAATAACAGAGCTAAGTTGTTACAATTTTTCGGATAGTAACCCCTACACAGGCTGTAGAGTTCACGAAGCACTTGCACAAACATACTTACCCTCAAAATCGCACAAAACTTTATCAGAGGAACGAGCACATTGCTTTACCTGGCGAAATACAGCCTTCGAGACAATTTTGTCCGCCAGCAGATCTATATACCAAGGGCAGAAATTTAAAGATTTCGATCGGATTCGAACTCACGACAAACGGTACCCAGTAACGTAGCGAAAAAATCAGAGCCAACAATGCTCGACGAAATTCCAATAAAAAAAATAGGTTTTAGGGTCACTGCACACAAAACAGCGTATTTTGCTCAAAATCATTTTTTGCGAATATTAATCAATTCAATAATATAATGATTGGGTTCATCTTTTAACTCATCAAGCAGTCATAAGTTGTGTGATAAAGAAGTGTTATTTTATTGAAACATATGCAAATAACCCGATTTCCTTGCTTCTCCTTTCTCCAAAGTTCAAGATTTCAAAAGAATTGAACTCCATTCTGGCTAGTTCATATTTTCTGACGTTTTCACACTAAGTTCTTTAAAATACTTTTTCACAAAACAATTTTTTGTGTTGCAATAAAGTTCGTACATTTTGAATAAGAGGCATTTTAGTTTTGCTAATCATGTTTTAGTCGATTTTTTGGGTGCCAGTTTGTCAAAACATGTCATTTAAGAATAAAGATAGATAATGGAAAGTCGTTTTTCTACATATACTCTCGTTTCAAATGAAACGTTTGGGAAAAAACGCATCAATTCTTGACGAATTAATAATTATAATTAATATCAAAATCGAGATTTGTTTTCCTTCGAATTTGCACCCCTCCACTTTTCGAGTAAATCATTGACACCATTGTAATCTTTAGATTTTATGCTTTTTTGAAAATATATAGTATGAGGGCATTGCTTGTCATCTTAGATTGGAAATATTCCTTGAAAAAACGTGTTGGCAACGTGCAGCTTCCCTTAAAACTTTAATTAGAGTCTGACCTGGATTTTTTTTCGAAGGTTGAGGCTAAAACGGTCATATCATACTACTATCGAGTACAGTGTCGTTCATTGAAGTTTAAAGAGATCTTTATAGTTTTATTGAGGGGACGAAAGTCAAAATTTTATATTGAGAGTTCAGTACAATTGAATAAAGTTCTGACACCACAACTTTTCTTTAAACATTCATTTTAACCTGAATAGTGTTAAGAATTTATCTCAATCCATATCAGCTGTTGGGTCTTCTAGAATGCCACTCTTGTGGATATGGAGTTTTGGAAGGGCTTGGGAAAGGAAGGTGTTTTACATTGTCCAGCAATTCTGTCTGTAAGGGTCACAATGAAAAGGTAATCATTTTTATTTTTTTCAAAATGAGTACAGATTGGATGGCATTGTTGCAATTGACTGTGATAACAAGAACTGTACACGGACTTGTTGCAATTTAGGTCTGTGAAGATACGGAGAGTACCAAAGGGTGACTGGTATTGCCACAAATGCTGGACACTTCCTTCGTTCAATCAGACAAATAAATAGTCAAATGTTAAGCTTACGATTTCGCATTTGTTGTCTGAATTATTCTTTAAACCGATTATATTTAATTTACATGTCCTAGTTGAGCGGGTGTGATGGTTTCAAGTTCACTTGGATTATCTTTGCATAGCATGAACTTCCAGACCATATATTGTGCGTCTTGTTCTCTTGTCTGTGATGAAAATGACTTGTCGGTAAGATGTAATTTTTTCCCACATTGAATTAAGTCATATCATTATGACTTGGTCCTACGACAGAAAGAATGGTGAAGTATGAAATTTCTTCAAAATAGATTTATTAAAACCAATAACTAAGTCAAGGGTGGATTAAGTAGAAATTACAAAGAAGTACAAAGATTGCTGTACTTGACTTAGCTTGGACAGCACAAAACTCACAAATAACAGTCTCCAGGGAGTTGAGTCCAGTATATCCTTCTCTGGCTTCAGGCTTTATGTTCATCAAACCTTGCAGAGTGAACGAAGTAAGCATGAACGTGTTGAAGTCCATGCTGACATAAGAATCCCAACTAGAATAATAAAAAATAGTAATAATAAATAATAGAGTATTATCAACAGAAAAGTGATATCGAAGTCAAAAACATTAGGTCATTCGACAACGATGATGAATGTCCCTGATTACACAAAAAATATATAAAATCTCGGTCGAAATCGCACTGCATCATCGGACTATCAAAGATGCAAACTGTTGGTTCTGGACCACACACCCCTCTCTTAGCCTTCATTTCGCTCAGGAGGCTCACAACAAAAAAGCGGGCAACTCGCCAAAAATTGGGGAATTTGGACAAAACGTTAAATTAACTAAGCTCGTGCCGCAAAATATGTAAATGTTGGCTCCGCTTTCAGAGCATGTGTTCCTACGAAAACGCAGTATCCAAGGTAAAGCATGCATCATAGTAACGGCGGTCATACAGAAAAAAAATTATGTAAATGTTGGTTTGACTTTCAGTGGATCTGTTTCTGCAATAATGCAGTATCACAGGTATGCAATGCACTTTAGCAACGGCGTTCAAACAGCAACACTCGTGTGTATTGCTGGGCTCCTAACGCCGTTTTGGGTATGAATCAAACCATTTGCAAAAAAGAAAAAATATATATATATATAAAGGGACCAGTCTCGAACTGCATACCCCTTAATGCGTAATGGCAGATAAAGAGGAGGCATGGGAGAATGGCAGGGGCAACATAGAAGCGGCGCTACGCATCCCTGTCGAAAAGATTGGACTCTTCACTGCCAAGCACTTCCGGGTATGGGAGTTCGCCACGAATTACACAGAAGGGATCCTCAAGGCTTTCGGGTTGCGCTACAGATCCTTAGCTCTGCCATTGTGCATTGCTACTGGGCAACAAAAAGCTTGCCAAGATTATGTAGGACACACGTGCACACTGGGCCTTCCGGCAACAAGGCCTGCAGAACAATGATCGCTACCTCTACTGGCGCAAGCAAGTGATAAAATCCAAATCTGAGATTGGCAACGGTGAGGCCTTCCTGTCTTAAGACTGAGGGCAAAAATGGGTGTGTCTACTATCACTCATTATATATTAAAATGTATCTCACATTGTGGTGTGTTGTGTGTTGTAATGTGATCTATTGGTTATCTACAAAGTTTTCTAAGTGGCACACAAATGTCTTCAATTGCTAAATAGTGACCGAGAACGATTGGGAACTACTGGTGTTGCTTGCCAAGACCATATGTACTTTGCAGTGCTGCTTGATGTCATGTATAAACAGTATTTTGATTCTTAACCCCTCAGCTGTATGAGTATGCTTTAAGCAGTTGCCATGGAATATTACATTGCATGCTGGGAGTTGTTGAATGAAAGTATGGCTGACAGTTGTATTGCAGTCGCATGTATGTGTGGTTCAATCCGATAAAATCCCAAACCACCCTTGATGGTGGATACTACAACTGGCCATTGCGACGAGGATGGAGTTTAGACATCTACAGAGCTGTGGTAAATTCCTGTGGCTATGGTATAATTCTGTGGCTGGAATCAGTATTGGCAACGTTGCTGGCATAAAACCATTTTACCAAACCGGAGACCGGAAGAGTGTAGGCCACACGTTGGAAGTGATGGCTAAAAAGTCTCATAATGCATGCAGACAGCAAGGGAAAGATGATAAAAAGCAACAGAGAAGAGCACTGCATCTCCTGGTGAGGAGGTACAGGCTATAGTTGAGACTTAGATAACACAGGCGACGCCAGAGACTACAAGAAAGCCGAGGACGCTCTGAACAAGTACTTTCAAACACAAGTAAACACTACTTGTGAGAACATCTTTTCAGAGCGATACAACAGCACAAAAACCAAAGTGTCGTCAAATTTGTGACCAGACTGTGAAAGACTGTGACTACAGTGACCAGTCAGATAAACAAATACAAGACCAAGTCCTCTTAGAAAAAGGAAAAGCACTGACACTGACAGAGTTGCTAGAAATTTCATCGGCCTACAAAGCAGTCCACATACAACCTAAAGGTATGACAGCCTAAAGTCCCGTTTCATCAACTAACTGTGTACAAGGAAACAGCATAGAGAAATGGCATTTTTATCGTGGAGCCAGTACTCAAACTAAGAAACCATCTGGTAACTGTTATCGATGCGGCAGAACATGACATTTGGTAGGGATCCCAAATGTCCCGCCAGGGGTAAAATTTGTGCACAATGTGGACGATTATGCATTCACCGTCCAACAGCAGGAGGTATACAGAAACTTAAAACCAAAGTTGGAGGGATCCCAATAAAATGGTGATTGACTCTGGAGCTAGCAGTAATGTTATTGACAAATACCTATGGCGTGAGTTGAAAAAGAAGAAAATAAAATGCACTGACTGTACGAAAGGCTCACGAAAAAATTGTATGCATATGGGGCCAGCGAACCACTAAAGATATGGGAAGTTTTACCGCACTGACAAAATGTGCAGACAGAGAGGTTGAAGCCCAAATTTTTGTCATTAATGGAAAGGGAGAAACACTTTTAGGCCAAAAACCGCTATTCTACTTGATGTGCTACAGCTTGGACCAAACATCAATGCTATCCAGAATGAAGCAGCAATCTTTGAAAAATACATGGAGATGTTTACGAAGGTGTTAGGAAGCTGAGATACTACCAACTGAAGTTACATGTTGACAGAGATGTGACACCAGTAGCGCAGCCAGTTCGGCGCACACCATTTAGCTTATGTCAGAAAGTGAAAGCAAAATTGATGAAATGATCGATCTGGAAATTATATAACTTGTTGATTTCCAAACGCCATCGGTCAGTATACTGGTCGTTGTACCCAAAGCAAATGGGGAAATCCACTTTTGTGTAGACATGCGCCAAGCAAACCGAGCAATCATTTGTGAGCGCCACCCAATACCAACAGTCGACGAAATACTACAAGATATGAACCAAAGCACTGTGTTTAATAAGATAGATCTGACATGGGTATTCTATCAGATTGAACTTTACCCTGAAACACGAAGTATCACAAAGTTCTTCACATACTCTGGGTTGTACAGGTACAAGCGCCTCATGTTTTGAGGTGCTGCGCCAGGTATCTACAAACATGTTATACAACAGGTATAACAAGGTTGCGAGGGTGTTGCCAACATATCAGATCATTTGTTCCTTCACAGAAAAGATGGAGAGGAACACAATTAACGGTTTGTGTAAGTACTAGAGAGACTGAGAGGGAAAACAACTTAACAAAGAACAAGCCAAATTGTGCATTCTACATATCACAGTTGGAGTTCATGGGTTTACTCTTGTTCAGCATTGTATAGGGCCAACTGGGAGTAAGGTGAAGGCGATATATGAAGCCCGCGAACTGGAAAACGCAATTGAAGTTCGTAGATTATTTGGACTTGCCAACTATAATGCACGATTCATCCCTGACTTTGCTACTTTAGCTGATCCGCTGAAACAGCTGACAAAGAAAGGGCTTCCGTTTGTCTTCGGCAAACAGCAGAGAGCTGCATTCAGTGAGATGAAGAACCAACTTGCAAGTGCTGAAACGCTTGGATATTCTGATAAAGATGCAGAGACATAAACTTTAACAGGCCCGGTAGGACTGGGGGCAGACCTGATCCAGAAGCAGCAAGGAAACTACAGGATAATCAGCTATGCAAGTAGAAGCCCGACTGATGTCGAATGCGCTACTCACAAACCGAGAAAGAGGCATTGGGTATTGTATGGGCCTTTGAACGATTCAATACTTACCTGGGTACAGTTCACTATACGAACTGACGACAAACCACTTGAAGTAATCTACTCAGTGAAATCTAACCATGCACTAGAATGGAAAGAAGATGGGTGTTGAGACAACAGCCATGCATATTCAAGGTGAAATATATACCTGGAAAGGCAGACATCGCAGACCCACTGTCATGACTCATCTCAGGGAATGCCATTAGCCGTCACAACTACATTTGTCAACAGACCTATGTTAACTTTGTTGCTGTATCTGTGATGCCTAACGTATTAACTATGAAGGAAGTTGAAGTGGCATTAGCCGACGATGAGGAACTCTTAGCACTAAAACACTGTGTTAAATCTGGTCAGTGGGAGGACCCTCAATGTAAACCATATCTAATATTGTCCAGGAGTTGTGTTCGCTTGGAAAACTTGTGCTCTGAGGTTCAAGAATCATCCTACCGCATAATCTTTGCCAGCGTGTACTGACGTTGAAACATGATGGGCATTTAGGGATTGTTTGAACAAAACAGACATTGAGAACAAACGTTTGTGGCCTGGAATTTAGAGATAAGCTGAGAATTCTGTAAAAGTGTCATGGATGTCAGCTAGTGAGCCAACCTGATCCACATGAACCAATCAAGAGTACATGTTACTACAAGGACCATTGCAGACCTTGCAATTGACCTTTTACATCCAATGCCATCATGTGACTTTGTGCTGGTTTTCATTGACTGTATCAGCCGCTGCTGCACGTTGCGCATAACTAAGTCTACAACTGCAGAGCGGATAATCGAAAGTTTGGAGGAAATCTTCACAACTCATGGATTACCTTTATCAGTTACGAGCGATAATAGACCGCAATTCATCGCTGAAACCTTCACAGCATATTTAGCAAATAGTGGAATTTAAATTGAATAATTCAATGTGTGTATGTATGTATGAATATATATATATCTTATATATATATATATATATATATATATATATATATATATATATATATACATATACTATATATATATATATAATTTTTTTGTATATTTGTGTGTATATTTTAAACATTCAGTCATTCTGTGTTTTCATTAAATTGTTGTCATGTCAGTTGTAAGATAGGAACTTACAAATGTCAATTCTTAAGTTGAATACAGTATTTTGAATGAGCTGTGAATGTAGTCTACTCTTTTTATGCATAATCAAATGTCGAGAACTGTTGTAAGAAAAATGTGATTGTGAAATATTAGCGCATGTTGCTTTCGAATACTGAATTCTCATAGAGGAAACAGAAAAGTATCACGAACTTGTCATGCTTTTCATATGAACTGCAGATTTCATAATGATTAGTACACTTTGCAAAACAGACTTTCAATTTACAGACATCCAGATATTTCTGACATATATCGGTATATAATTAATTTACTGTGCCGGAAGGTCGCGCCGAAAAAAATAAACATCCAGATATCTCTGATACAGATATCTGATATATGAAAGTCATGCAGCTTAAGGGCATGCTGAAAAATATTGTGTTACTCTCTTTTGCTTTTCATACGCATACAGGCAGGTCGGCATTGCGCTCAGCTTTGGTAGTTTTGGGGGAAAGAGCGAGATTCTTTTTGCCCTAAGGTCAGTTTTGCCGAATTTATCTCATATGGCCAAAAATACATTCTACTTTATGATTTACACAGGAATAGCTTGTGAACTTCAAACATTTGCCTAGGTGTGTAACACCTAGCACCCCATCTTCAATTCATGTTTTAAAATTCCCTACACTTGACTTCGGTCTTTGAAGGTCAGAAATATAATCGAGAGAGAAAAGTCTATTTTTAAAACCACCACAAAACCAACTGACACGTTGCAATATATATTAAGAGGTTCCTGTCACCAAACCAGCACTTTTAAAAGCTTAATGAATGGTGAATGCTTCGGAAATGGTGGCATGCAATAACAACATTGACGACATTAAAAATTCAATTTTACCACGGAACAACAACGAACAGTTATAACTTATCAAATATTAAATTGATCTGACACAACATCAGCAATACCTCATCGACAAAGATTGGGGGAAGGATGCAGAAAGAAAACTTGTGTATACACCCCGATTGATACATCATTAACATTGCATCAAAACGCAATAATACAGATAAATTCACACTAATAAATTGACTTTATTATAGAACAACAAGCGTGAATTCACGTTAATCCACATGAATACAGACTTGCTGCATACAAGCAATGGATTATTGACTGTATTTATCTGTATATGCACTCTTCAGCTAAAATACAGACAATAATCTATGCAATGCAGTAAGTATTATTGGGTTTTCATGTAGTGTTAAGCTAGCCTAATCAAACAACGTTCAATAAGAAAACTAGAAAATAATAGAGAATGATCAAACACTGACCATAGTTTTTCAGACACACCTAACATAGCATATAAAAATGAATTTATTAAGCATAAAATATATTATATATATCTACCACTGTTTACTTGCACTGTAGCACACGCGTACTACCATTATTTGCACCACAGTGCAATAACAAATTATGCAATTTTTTATGTCAGTGAGTTTAATCAATTTTGATCAAGAACTATTTTTGTTTGTAAACACAAAAAATTGTCATCTGCAAGATTTTGTATCTGTTCAGAGGCTGTTGTAAGTTTTCAGTTACCTCACAATGGATGACCTAACTGATAAAATCTACTGCACGAAACGTCAAATTTGTCTTATACTTTACCAACCCAGACAGAGTAGACAAAGTACCACGTTTTTTGTCATGTTTGCCAAGGTAAAACGGCAAATGTGGTATATAAGTGGTACTGTGTCATCTGTGATCACCAAGGTAAAGCATATTTCGTAGTATGGCAAAGAAAACTGCATTTATTTAACTTAGTGTGAGGATGACTTTTTATGACTTTGATTATCCGGAAGAGCAGTCCGTCGTCAGTGAAGCAAAATCGACATTGACAACGGAAGCCGTCTGCTCAGCAGAGCCACTACCTGGTCCAGGTATATGTACGTCAAAGTTAGGTGTAGCTGTCAAGCAAAGATTCGCAAGTTTTTTAACTGAAGATGTACTGAACCATTAAATCGCTCCTGAAAAGAACACAAATACCGCCAATAAGAGTAGAGTGAGGTGAGCTGTCTTCAACGAGTGGAAAATAATAGACAGCTGACGACGGCCTGATGAAATACCCCCGAAGACCTTGATAATTACTGGCATCGCTTCTTCTGGTCAGTGAAAATGAAGAACGGAAAGGAGTACGAACCGACTCGTTTCAAGTTAGCAAGTAAGAACCAATTAACATCTTCGAGAAATGAATTACATTAAGAGCAGAATTTGGTACGACGAGTTTCAGAGAAGCAGACAATTGCTCTCCGCTAAGCGTTAGAAGTTAAAAGCCAAAGTAAAAGGAGCCATGTCACGAAAAGTGTCCACTTTGACGGAGAGCAACGAGCCTAAACTTATTGACAGCGACCAACTTTGTACTTCATCGCCAGATGCAATCATCGACACAATGCGGTTTCATATGGCGAAGTTGTTCTGGCTTCGTGGCAGAAAAGAACACCACGAAATGACATGGGGTGACGTCTTCGTAAAACAAGATCAACTTTGCGAATATTTGGAGTGTAATGAAAGATTCACCAAGACGCGCAAAAGTGAACCAGGAAACACACGGAAATTTCCACGAAAGGCATATGTGGTACCAGACAATCCGAAAATATGCCCTATGCGAGTTCACTGGGAATACGAGCTTTGTAAGCCTATATCGATGAAATGTCCAACTTCGCCCTTTTAGCACGGCATACAAACGTCAACGTCGGTCCTCGAAAGAGGCATATGGTTCTGAGCTCAGCCAATGGGGAGAAATAAAATCGAAACCATCATGAAACGCAACTGAGCTGCAGCGGGTATGGATGGAAACTTACGAACCACAGCGCAAGGAAGATTCAATTACACGTTTGCTTCACGCAGGTGTACCACCAAACACCGTGGCTCAACTTAGCGGCCATAAAAACGTTAGCAGTCTGAACAGATACGCCGTAGCTTCGAACGACCAAAAAACAAATGAGTGATATTCTCACCGGTGCACGACCGAAGTATGAGCCAAACTCGAACCACAGCAGTACAGCCGACTAGTAACACTTCTCACATAGCCGGAGTTTCGTAGCCTCAGCCTGCCATAACATAACAACAAGCAAGTGCTGTCGCGGTTATGTTTGTGAATGCAACAATAGCCGGTCGGACATTTGATTTCAACTTCACTGTACATGGCAAACGCAACCAAACTAATGTCAGTGATGTGTACGCCATGGAATGTCCGACATGAAGAGACGCCGCCCCAAAGTTATGTACGATTCAGACGATAAGTAAACTTTGAACGTTTTCAGGGACACTTTAGATAGTCGTTTATCATCGGACATTTCCTGATTTTGATATTTAAGAGTTTTAAGATGGTCACTTTTTATGCATGATGCAAATTACTCCGTGTTTGTGTTTCGTACATAGTACAGATGTTATAACATTAGAGCTATCTTGCTGTGAAGACTGAAATTTAATCATTTTCGACAAGTTATGTTTACCGTATCGTATTCTTAAAGTTTCTGTGATTTGTCTTGACTATTTAGATCAATTTCAAGCATAAAATTTACAAAAATGAATAGAAGTGATCCGTTTTTAGCTCCGCTGTCAGCGACGTGGAGCTTATCAGACAGGTTGATTTTCTCTCGTCGTCCGTCAGCGTCCGGCGTCCGTCGTCCGTCACGATTGCCGTCTCCTCTGAAACGGAAAGTCCGATTGTTTAAAAATTTATATGCAGGATGAAAATCAGGATGAAATTTGCATATGTGTATTTTTGTTGCATTTTTTACTGTTTTTGGTAAAAAATCTTCTTCTCTGAAACTGCTTGCCGATTGCTTTAAAATTTGATATACAGTTTACTTAGGGTGATTTCAGTTAGATTTGTTCAAATCGAGGTGAAATTTGCATATTTGTATTTTAAGGCAGTTTTTGTCGTTTTTGGTAAAAAAAAATCTTTAAAAATCATCGTCTTCAAAACTACCAGTCTCGGTAGCTTTGATATTTGGTACATAGGTCCCTCATGATGATCTGTTTCAGATTTGTCCAAATTGTGAACAAATGGGCAAATTTTCATTTTAAGGGAATTTTTGGTCAAAAATGTGTTTCTCAAAAAGTACTGGTCTGATAGCTTTGAAATTTGGTATACAGGTTCGAAAGATGAATTAAGTAATATATTGAATTTCTGATGAAATCTGTAATTTTGTATTTTTGGGTAATTTTTGCCATTTTTGGTCAAAAAATGTGTATTTCCAGAACTACCCATCTGATAGCTTTAAAATTTGGTACACAGGTTCCTACAGATGATCTAAATGATTTTATTGAAATCTGGAATTTTGTATTTTTTGGGGTATTTTTGTCATTTTTCGCTCAAAAATTTGTTTCTGAAAATCTGCAAGTCGATAGCTTTGATATTTGGTATACAGGTTCCAAGGAATTATTTCAATATATAGTTATTCAAAAATACGGCCGTGTATGGACGAGGGCTTAGTGAGTGACGTATTGGACGAGCCGAAGGCGAGTCCAATACGTCACTCACTGAGCCCTCGTCCATACAGGGCCGTATTTTGTGTATAACCCTATTATTATACACCTGTCTCCATTGAACATCCGTATAAACTTATTCAATGGTAAATTTTGAGGGATGCGGCGATATGAGTGGAACGCGCGCCTCCGTAGTACAAGTCCCTTGCGTTGGCACGAAGCCAATTAATTTTCAGTGCAGTACAAGCAAACTTCGCTGAATGTTTCAATTTAATTATTTGTTTAAAATAAAAATCAATTGCATTTAGACTCAGTGTTGTGTTGGCGTGTTTTAAACCTTATACTACGAATACATTTTTGGTGGAAGTTGTTATTATGTCTATAACTCACCGTAAAAAATGTGTACATACGATAATCGCTAGGTCAAAGTTCAAACAGGCGCGTCGCGCGTCTCCTGTATTCGGGACTCCGCGTACTATACAAAATAAAGTAATTGGACGGTCAAACTCCCATGGGTTACGGCGGTAGGTGTATAATAATATATGACATATTCAAATTATGATGAAATCTGCAATTTTTATTTTTGGGGCAATTTTTGCCATTTTTGGTCAGAAAATTTCATTCTCAAAACTACTCGTCCGATGTTCTCAGGGATGATCCATGTGATATCTTCAAATTATGGTGAAATCTTCAGTTGTGTATTTTTGCAGCTCTTTTAGCCATTTTTTCTGGCTATTAAAATGAGCTCTCAAAGATTTCCACCTTCTTCTTCAATATGTATCAGAAATAGTTATTCTCTACATAAACACAGCGGAGCTATATCGGCCGTCAGGTCGCTTGTTTGAAGTTCATTTTGTTTGCCCTTGCCTGGTGCGTGAGACGCATGTGTGTTGAGTATAATGCAGCACGAGCTCTTTGACGTTCATATGAGGTTATGTTGGTAAACAAGTAAGCAATGGTTTAACCAATCGAAACATAGTGTGGTGACATCGACCAATGAAAAATATAAGGAGAATCAATGCCTCATTGCAGTATTGTCGATGTTTTGAGAAAAACGATTTTAAAATAGTGACATTGATTTTTCCATAACTCATTAGAGACTGTTCAGAGTTTACTTTCAGGGGGAGGCTGGAGGATTCTCTATTTTCTGGGTGATATTTTTCACGGCCCCCTAGAAAATATGGACAAAATCTATGCCCCCCTCATCTTTCCTTTTTTTCCATGCCCTCCCCCCAATAAATACATGCATGCTTACACACTAACACATATCCAGTCTGACAAGTTGCAGGAACTGTAGTGGACATTTAATCGATGATATTACAAATCATTTCAGGGTTATGTGACTATAAAAAGAATGATTAGCAGGGACTGCAAGTGGAATACTTTTGGAAAGGCAAGCAAAAAACATATGTGGCTGTAAATTTCTGAAGAAAAGTTAATTTCTAAATATTAATACTTATTTCGTTATGTCTCACTGATACATATGATGCACACAAAGACAAGCACAGTCGTCAGTTGGAAAAGGTTAACAGAAAATCAGAGGAGCAGATAATTGGCAAAGTGATATATATCTTTGAAGTTTAATTGAACATCATTTGCAGATATCAAGATATTTATGGAAAATGGATGTACATGCACAAGTTCAGCATATATTTTTCATTTGATGATGCTGAAAAACTCGCAGACTCACTGTGAAAGTTTTAAACATTAGCAATTAAAATTGGCGAAAGGCAACTAGTTTTTACTCTTCTCTTTCTTCTAATTTGGTTGCCATAAAACCAAGTACTGCCACTGAAAGCAACAATGCTGAGGAATATTTTAGAACATTTCTTGAACAAAACACCATTTATCCATAACATGAATTCATACGTTATTCTGCTCATTCCATTAACAATCCAATGTTCATATTAAAATGCCGATAACCCAGTGTACGTCAAAGTTCACAGTTTGTCAGCAGTATTTTTCAAAATTGACAGAGCATTCATATTTCATATTTTTTAACAAACTTTAACTTTAAAATGGTCTTGATTTGTATGTGTTCGGATGACACGAAATAATACGTGTTAATTAGGGGGGGGAGGTTGCCTTTTTTGCCAGCCGTCACTGAGAATTCTTTGATTATTCATATCAAAATGAATGAGACACAAAAGTATAAGCATCACTACAAAATGTGTAAGCCTATTCACATTGCTCATAGCCTCATACACACTGAGATCACTTCTTGAACTACAGCAAATTTCTTTGTACACAATATTTCAACAATCTGACACTATAGCATTGATGCAGTGCCACTGATCTTCTGGATGCACATACAGGGTTATTGGAAAATTAACCCTTTTGTAAATTTTTAACCATTTATTCTGAAAGCCATACATAATATTTTTAAGGAAAGTAGGGGAGTAGTTCCATCTGGTTTGGGCAACGAAAGGATGTTTATTTTTTATGAGTGACCATGACAAAGACAATTTACATGTTAAACAGAAGGTATATTTTGACCACCTCAGTTGCTGATGGCTTTGATTTGAAGTGTTGAATTTGTAGAACTTCTTCAACTGTAGAAAATTTTTCAATACACAGAACACCATTGTAAAAACATGGAGAATTCTGACACCATAATATTAATGAATGCTACTTACTGAATGCTCACACAACCAATGGGAATTCAGGCTTTTTTTCACAGTAGAGATAGCAGTTTTGTACATTTTTAGAGAGATTTTTCGATATCCATATGCAATATTTTCAACAAATATAAGACAACCTGTTACACGTGTGTTGGTCTTGAATGGCTAGGACAAAGTAACTCAACATGTAAATCAGATGACATCACTTGGCCACCTCAGTTTTGCTTTACTTAATTCTAAATACTGCATGATTGATATGCAAAATATTGGACATTTCATGACGCTTGAGGGAGGAGAAGAAGATACTGCATTAGCTGCATTAAACAACCAATATGAACATTACCAAATTTTGCAGCTAAAGAAGTTTAACTAAACATGTTGACTTTATCTGTCACCAGGTAGCATAAAAATCAGAAATTCTCGGCAAATATTGAATTGGTGTTTTTTTTTCCTTGGCACCCCCCCTAAAAGCTTGGGGTATTTAGGTCTGCCCCAATGTTTCTTGGGGAAAATTGGCGCCTCCCCTGGAAGTAAATTCTGAACATTCCCTTAATTATGCAAAATCAATGTATCCCAGGAACTAAAGGGGCTACGGGTATGGTTCCTGGTTCATAGGAGTCAGTATGGGACCAAAATTGTTTTGACAATTTTTGGATGACTTCAATGACCTTTGACCTACTTTCATGTATCATGGCTCCAATTCAAAAACCATTGAGCCAAATTACTTGCAATTTTACACATAGGTAAAACTCATAGACAAGATATATTTTCTTTGCTACCATGCCAACTGGTCGCATGACCCAGCAGTTATCTTCAATAAAAACTTTTAAAACCACCTCATTTGCATATAAATTGATCAGTCAAAATACCGTTAACAATATGTATAGACCATAGGGCAAGGCTCGTTGATGCCGCATTTCAAGGTCATTTCAATTTAGAGAAGAATATTTTAAAAGTATTATTCTTCATATTTTTCAATGACCTTTGAACTGTGCTATAACTCTGCAGCTAAGCCATGGCTTGTTCTGACCGATGTAAGATTCCAGGAGGGTTACTGTCTAATGAACATTGACCAGCAGGGGACCAAATTGTAAATTTAACTTTTCGGCTGCCCTCTGACCTTTGACCCTTGCAAGTTACTCTACCTCATTAATTATATACCTATCTAATAATAAGGCCCAATGGAGCTGAAGGTCTGATTTTTTGTATACAGGGATAACTATCAGAACAAAGCTTTTTTTAACTAAGTGTCATGTGACCTCGATGACCTTTGACCTCAAAATACATATATGTCCATAACTCAGTAACCACAAGTGCTACCCACTTCATATTGGTATGATGGGAGACTTTATGATGACACATTCTGTACCTCATTAATTATGTGTATATCTTATTCAGGGCTGTCTGATAGAGATACAGGTCTTATTGGGATAACTATGAAATGCAATTTTGTTGATAAAATGTCTCAAGACCCTAAGACATTAGACATAAAATATACATAAATGTCCATAACCAAATAACTACAAGTGCCACATCCTTCATATTTTCTGTTTGATTGCAGACCATATGAAGGCATATCCTATACCTCATTAAATATGCACATACCTCATTATTGGCTTACCAATAGAGATAGAGGTTTGATTTTCGCTGCATAACAAAAACTATCGATTCCATTTTTTTACAAATGTTACACGATCTCAATCACCTCGGACCTTAAGTGTACATATGTCTCCAAAACTAAGTAGACGAAAGTACTACACCTTTCGTTTTGTTATAATGGGATACCACATGGTGCAACATTCTGTTTCTCATTAACTATGCACATATCTAATTCAGCTAGAGGTCTAATTTTTGGTCAAGAGATAACTATAAGAGGACTGTTTGCTTACAAAGTAAACAAACGGTAACAGTAACTGTAACCTCGTTGACGTTTGACCTCCAGTATGCATATACACGTCTAGATAAGTTACAATAATTACAATACCTTTCATATATGGTATGATGTTGGACGTAATTTCGCAACATCTACTGCTTCATTAACATTTGCAAACCTTATTTTTGCGCGCAAAAAGAACTAAAGGTGCATATATATATATATATATATATATATATATATATATATATATATATATATATATATATATATATATATATATATTTATATATAATCCCATGGTATTTTTCTCTGTTTGACGTCATCGTATACTCGTGTTTTTCGCGGAGCCGTACAACTTCTCGCCTTCGGCTCGAAGTTGTGCGGCTCCGCGAAAAACACGAGTATACGATGACGTCAAACAGAGAAAAATTCCATGGGATTATATATTTATCACATGAACAGTCTTCTTATTTTTCTTTGATGTGGATGGATCAAAATTATTGTAACAAATTGCATGATTTTTATCGCGATTTTGTGTTTTATTTACGCGGATTACTTACATTTAATGAGTAAAGCGGTCCGTCACCCAGGAGATGTGCAAATGTTTACAGGTATACTTTCATTCATAAATCCCATTAAGCTAAAAATTTGATACATGGAATGGTATCTCCACCAATCAGACATACGGATTCGGTCACGTGCGCGTGTCAATCATTGTCTCGCGCTCGAGCGATGCCAAGGCAAGTCTGCCATCGGCGGACATAGCTTTCACCGCGCTGGCGACGGATAACGATAGTATAATTATATAGCGAATGCAACGGCACGATCGAAACAGTAGTGATCATTCTTAGAGATGCTGTGGCTTTTAAAATATCACAAGTTTACGGCCTTGGCGAGCCCGAAAGTTTCAGATCGATGACACAGTACACACACAGTGTACGCTTGTACAGTGGGCACTGCGCGTCACCGGTCTCCGCCGGTGGCCATCTCAGTCGTCAATGTTTTCGTCATACGGACTTTGATATTTGCTGTGACACATATATCCCCCGTAGGTACTTCCCAATTTTGTTACTTGACGGGAACTCTGTTCTGTTGTGAGTGTTGTCCGAGTCAACTTTCGAAATGCATCGGATTCTACAGCGCAGCACTGCAGAGTTTACGTTACAGGTCGACAGCTCAGGTTTGATTCCGATCGAGAAACAACGGAATAATTTGTGTGATGAAGGAAATTTATCGTTGTTCGTCGATATTTGTGCCTTCTATGTCGGAATTCATTGAACTCTCGTTGAGGTGTGTCTTTCGAGTTTATCGCCAACCGGGATCGCCAGGTACGACGTCGCTTGGCGATCGCCAGGTATAGTACGACGCGATGATGTCCACGTCCACATCGAGCCTTGTGACTGGAGCCGTGACGTTACTGAGCCAAACGATCGACGGTATCCTCATTCGATTCTTTGGGATAGCTAAAGCTTTAGCGACTCGAAATTTCGTTGGCATGCCTTCTATGTTTCCGTATCTGGATTTGTCGCGTCACCTTTTTGTCAAAATGTCATGAGAGCACGGTATCGATCACGACAAATCGGTCTGTGTCGCGACGTGCACGTACGAACGGTACCATTGCAGGAAAAAAGTTCCGGTTGATGACGTACAACAGCAGTAATATGGATTTCTTATATATATATATATATATATATATATTATATATATATATATATATATATTATATATAATATATATATATATATATATATATATATATATATATATATATATATATATATATATATATATGATTTTCATCAACGACCTTCCCCTTTGCCTTTGCCGTCGATGAAATTACTTCTCTTATGAACGATAATGTTGTCCCAATCTCATCGTGGGTTTCTAATAATGCTATGGTTGTCAACACGGAAAAACTAAAAGTAGGTTCTTGCTCTAAAATTAGACATGTTACTAACACTGAGGCCTCTATTTGTGTCACAATACAAGAAACATTATCTCTAATGTCTCTTCTCACATCCTTTTAGGCGTTTCAATTGATTCAACTTTAAGTTGGGATGTTCACGTTGATAACCTGTGTAAGAAACTTTCTATCAGAATTGGTATCCTACGCAAATTACGTACATTTGCCACTACGAGTACTCTTTTGATTGTGTACAATGCACTTTTCCTCTTTTAATTGATTAGTGTTGCATTGTTTGGGGCAATACTTCGAAGTCAAATCTTCACCGTATTTACAAACTCCAGAAGAGGGCTGGAAGAGTAATTTTAGGGGTTGACATGAGTGTTCACTCACGAACTATCTTTTTAACTTTGCACTGGTTGCCGATTGACCTACGCATTATCTATTTCACCGCATTATTGACATTCAAATCATTGAATGGCCTTGCACCCTCTTATTTGAGTTACGTTTTTCATCGAATTTTATCAAACACCCGTAATGCAAGTCGTGGAAATTTGTGTGTTCCAAAATTTAAGACTACCACAGATCAAAAGTCTTTCTCTATTCGTGCTGCAAGTACTTTGAATACAATTCCCCCTGCGATTAGAAATACCTCAACTTTAGCCACTTTCAAAGTAAAGTTGCGAGATTATCTTATGACGAAGTTTACAAATGAGGGTTTGGATTTAGATTAATTTATTTTCTACAAATGAGGGTTCAGATTTAGATTAATTTATTTCTTTTTGTTGCAATCAAAATGTTACTCATCCTTTTTTGAACACTTGCTGTATTTACATGTACATTGTATTTGCTATTTATACGCATGTACTTTTTTTCGAGCTCACAGAGGGCTCTGATGTAAATTACAATTTTTTTTGTAACTCAGACTTATCTCTTTAATAAAGTATAATAATAATATATATATATATAATATATATATATATATATATATATATATATATATATATATATATATTATATAATATTTTCAATAAAAAACACCATGTTGAAAGATCTTTATAAACAAAACACCGCTGCAAACCACGGACAAAAAGCTTTCATATGCGCTCAGTATATTTACGTATATTGACGAATATGGAACAAAATAGTAATCCCCTAATTAAACGAGACTCACCCGAAGACGAAGTTTGAAAGTATTCTACGAAGTCATCTATAACACGAAAGGGGTCACATGGGAATGCGCGGCGCATGCGTAGCTTGAGACTTCAAAGGTTGAATGAACACGTCCAAAGTGTATTCCATGGACAGGTAAAACAAGGGCGGGCATGTTATCCCTTTCATGTTATAGATAACTACATAGAATACCCGTTTAAATTCGGGATTCTATTACGTCATCAACATTCCAGGAATCACATGAGATTTAAAGCAAAAACGTGTGAATGAAACAATAATGTTTCAAATACAAAATGTATTTAATAGGCAAATAAACTGATAGAAAAAATAAAGTACACTGTCCGTACAATACAAAATACTTCAAAGGAAACCACAAAAAATATCTAAGCCTTCAATACAACATTAACATACATATCACTGTCTTTTGCGGTGGTTTATCATAAAAGTTTGCAAAAGTACTAATAGAAGACCGTCCTGCAGTTACAAGTATATGTTCTATTGGGACAAAACTCCGTCATACCCTTGAAGAAGCTACTCTCACACTCTGGGCCTTAAACTTGTCAGTATCAATTCCAGATCTAGACACTACCTCATGAATCTAGCGACTTATGGATGCCTTAAAAACAGCTCTATGTGGTTTCACATAACTGATGAAAAGTTTAGTCTAATTAACGAGTAAACTCAGTACGAGACAAATATTCTTAAAGAGTATCACAGACACACAGGAGTTTATTAGGCGTGTAAGGCCGCAAGGTTACAACAGGATTAATATACCCTGGTCGACTCTGCGTAAGTAAGCCAGTGAAAATAAATGTATATGAACCCTTTTCTGTAGTCATACTCGATAATTATAATACACGTAATATTAACTACGAGCAGCTGTTAATAACGCTTACAGCATTACCAGTTTTAAGCAAGAGTCTGTAGCGAAAGCTCTTCAACTGGAGAACAAGTCTTGAGACAATTCAAAACTTTGCGAACATTCCAAACATGTCTTTATCTGCAAACAGGTCGCAGGTTGAAAACTCCTTTCATAACCTCACAACCAAAGAACGTGCACCGACAGTACTATGTTGCTTAGTTGAACACACAGCAGACAAAGCAAGGCTAGCTGTGTTCAGAGCACTATAACTAATACCAAAATGAAACAGTTCAGTAAAAAAATCAAGCACCTGTGCTATATCTAAATGAAGTTAATCTGCCTATATTTGACTACAATCCTGAAACCATCTCCTGTCTTTTCTCTTCGTATTTTGTTGCCATGATGCCATAATAATGGCTGCTCCAACATAAATGTTTTCGCTTTTTCAGGAATTGCCAGACACACGGCAGGCCATAAGCTATAGTTTCTTCCGTAATGGACGAAGCTTCTGAACATTTGGAAGCCTC
This sequence comes from Ptychodera flava, assembly GCF_041260155.1. NCBI lineage: Eukaryota > Metazoa > Hemichordata > Enteropneusta > Ptychoderidae > Ptychodera > Ptychodera flava. Next base: position 241,449 of record NW_027248399.1, read on the forward strand.
AACAAGTTGTCTTTCCTTCGTAGTAGCAAAGGTAGATCAACTACCATCTGCATCATTGGTGCGAACCATGACTGTGTCGTCCAAAGTGGGGCAATTGAAATGCCAGTTACCTGATCTGTCACAATTTTCTTTGCACATCTCCCAATGACACTAAAAAGATGAAAAACATAAAAATAATGAGATTTCCAGTTTAATATAAATGCATCATTTTGCATGGCATCGGAATCTGGTTACTATGATATAAGAATTGGCAGCTGAGTGTTAAGCCAATAGACAAAAGGATTAACACTGCATGAAAACCCAATAATACTTACTGTATTAGGATGGATTATTGCCTGTATTTTAGCTGAATAGTGCATATACAGATGAATACAGTCAAGAATCCATTGCTTGTATTCAGCAAGCCTGTATTCATGTGGATTCATGTGAATTCACGTGTATTATTCTATAATACAGGCAACGCATTAGTGTGAATATATCTGTATTATTGCGTTTTCATGCAGTGTAACATTTCGAAATTCCAAATATTAGCAATGCGTTTAAATAAAGATGGGTTTAATTGCCATTCAATCTGTTCATGAAACTGTTTTGATTCATAATCAGCTTCAACAATTTGAGAAACAGGTAAATGTGCAGCAGTAAGCCATATTCCCATCACTTTGCATCACATTCAAAATTTTCCTGGCGATATCATTGTAAGCTACTGACTTCACACCACCAATATTATTAATATAGGCTACTGCAGTGGTATTATCACAGTTTAAAGGGCTGGTGAAGAGTAAAACTGAAAATTTTATTGCTTTTTTCATTTTGACGACTTAACATGCTTGTTTAAGGTGAAGTACCACGAATTACGTCAAAATTAGTTTGTGGTGTCATTTTCTTGAAACTTTGCACAAATATTCTTGGAAGTTGTATAAGTGCAAAAATGAAATAAAAATGGGGGTCACCACGCTGGTTTCCATGGAAACGGACGTTAAAATGGCGTCGTTAGAAATAAATAACAATGATATAATTCACTTGAACTAAAGAAAGCAATTATAAAACGCTTAGCAAATGAGTTAATTTTAATAAATACCAAGACTTAAGATCCATATCTATCGAATGTATAGTTTTCATGATGTTTGTAAAGAAATTTTAACATATATCGGATTACAGAACGACAATATCGAAATTATATCACTATATATATATATATATATATATATATATATATATATATATATATATATATATATTATATATATTTATATATATATATATATAATATATATATCGACAATATCGAAATTATATCAATATATATATATATTATAATATATATATATAAACTCGTTGCACATATATATATATATATATTATATATATATATATATATATATATATATACATGTGGCAGCGAGTTATAAATAATAACACAAACTACTTCAAGAACATAGTGATTACATCTGTTACTTAACTTTCACACATCCTCCAATCATCAGCCAGGATCCTTAGCCTAACACTTTCGTTTACACCTTTTGGAACGTACTATTCTGTTTTAAGGTGGTTTTAAAATTTGATAAATATTTATTTTGCTTGCGACATTTTGAAACCAACTCAAAGCGTTTGTTTAACAGCGTAGATTTGTCAGCATTGATAATGTGCTGCTTTCCTGTCATACAAAGATTTCATCTCTTGCTCATGTTAGAGTAAATCTCAAAGCTTTATCCTTACTTTTTAAGTTCAATACAAACTTCGATAACTCTGTGTTGTTCTTGTATTTCTAGTTACGGAACGTTTGCATTTGGTTAGTGTAGCACGTCTTAAAGGTGTTATCACTGAGTCCACCCTCTCTGCGTTATCCTCCGTTGATATTCTGACACTGTAAACCACGCCTTTGACCTGACAGTTACCCTTCAAAGGGCATGCCGCGACTTGACCGGCAATTACAATCAGCTAATTGATCCTTACGCTGATCTCCGATGATTACCCTCTTATTATGCGACTTGAGTATACTTGCTATATTCTTCATAGGGCTATAACTCACTTCATTTGTGTTCCTATTGCAGATCTTGTGGCGTTTAGACCCCTTTGAAAAGTGTTTGTCAACAAGATAAAGAACTTTCTTGCCGACATTAGTTTCTACGTTCTTGTTGAAAAGAGGTTCAACCACACGATGTGACGATTCCTGTTATCGATTCTCCTCGCTGATTGCTTGTTCTTGACATATTCACTTTGTTCGGTGTATCCGCTTGTCTTCAGCGCCGTATTGTATTGACCTTTCAGGCTCGAAATTAGCGGTAGTCCCGCGTCGAAAAGAAAACCAAATTTTCCCTGGAGCCACCAAACTCCATGAAATGGTAGCCCACATGGACTACCAAAGCCTGGGACATGAAATTCAGTCAGTACTTGGCGTGCTATGTCTGGTCTGTCACTTTTGGACAAGCTAAATGCAATCAAACCCAGCTGGACACAGTAAGGCCAGAGTATGACTTTGTTTTGCAAAGAACAAAGACGACCCTGCGATAGAACTTTGCAACAAAGCTGCAATATCTCAGCTGATGTACTTGAATGACAGGCACAGAAAATGATGGCCAATGAAAACGTATTCTCATTGTATTTTGATCAAAAGGTATTAATCACAAACTTCTCCCTATACAGAAAATTCATGGTCTGTTTTAGCCCTGCAGAGAAGGTGGTGGTCATTGCCATGACGACTTTCAAAATTGGCATGCAATTCTGAGAACGAAATAGTTGTCAATACAATGATAGGTCACCAAACGTTTTAGTGTCACTGTCGTCAATTATACCAGTTTCCTTTGGGTAATAAAGATGTGCAAGAATTCACATCAAATGACTAACAAATTCACTTCATGGGCAGAATCTTGGAAAACAGCTTTTCTTCTCTTGTTCATGAATAAAAACCCTAAACTAAAATATGCATGGGCTACCAGCCTTTGTCACTGGGCTACCAACTTCAGAAAATGGTAGCCCAAATGGACTACTAGGGAAAAAAGTGTACAGCGGAATTTGATTGAGTGTCCGGTTTGCCTTGCAGAGCTCGACGAGTCTACATGTTGCTTATCATTAGAAAAGTAAACATTTGCAACAAATTGAGTCTTCGTCTTTGTTGGTGTTGTAGATTACAGCGCGCGGCAAACGTTTCCCATACACTGTCTCGTCACGATCACTGCAGTCGTTTCAGCATGTCACTGACAACAAGCATAACACTGCACTACATGCACCTCACCAGTTTTCTTTTAGGTGTTTACTTTAAATTGGGAACTTTATGAAGAAACAAGTAAATTCTTTAAAAAAAACCTTTCTTCTCCTCTCGATGTCAGCAATCACGACAACAGTTCCTTCAGCATGCAGTCTGTAGCATTGCGAGTGCAGTCTACTCTATCAACAAGTTTGACACGATACAACACTGAATATTGTCAACCAGAAAATGCTAAAACCTCCTAAATGAAACTTTAATCCCGCTTTCTCTTTTGTCTCAGCTAAATGAAACTTTCTCAATTGACACTTCTCTCTGAATTGACACTTCTCTGAGCTACAAAATAGACTTGAAGAAAAGTGTTGATTTTGCACAGGCAAGTGCAATTCAATCAACACGGTACATTTTGTGCCATTGAATAACACACCAAGTGTTTCTGAAATAATTCACCGTATTTTGGCACTTAATTTCCCGGACGGCATCATACACGGCAACGGGTTAGCATGGAGGGGACGATGATATCTCTCTGCCTTCAAAATATTCTTTACCTTGCTGAAAAAATACAATGTTTCACTGTAATAAAACGCCGAGAGTCAGTCCGGTTGATGTTGAGGGCTTTCCTCGAGATATAGATCCTCGAAAAATATGCCAGTGAGTTTTGTCTGAGTTATATTTCCCAAATCAAAGTACACAAAGCTGTAGCTGAAAGAAAACTTTGATGATGTGCTATAGCTATAGTGCGGTGTCAAGCTTGTTGTGCATGAGTGGCATGCTGAAACGACTGTCATGATTGCAGACTAGACAGTGTCTGGGAAACGTTCGCCGCGCGCGCTGTATAATCTAACACCAAATACTCAATTTGTTGCAAATGTTTACTTTTCTAATGATAAGCAACATTTAGACTTGTCGAGCTCTGCAAGGCAAAACGGACACTCGATCAAATTCCACTGTAATTTCGAGCCCTGCCTTTGTATTTGTCGAAGATTCCCTTATCAAAGGATATTGTTGACCAATATCGTAAACCAAACGACCACACAATGTATGTCAATAAGCAGTCTAATTACCCGCCAACTATTATTAATCACATACATGACGTAATAAGCAATCACATCTAAACAATATTTGGTGATAAGGACATATTTGATAAATACAAAGGTCAGTACAATACGGCACTGAAGACAAGCGGATACACTGAAAAAATTGAATATGTCAAGACTAAGCAATCAGCGAGAAGAAAAAATAACAGGAAACGTCACATCACGCGGTTCAACCCCCTCCTTTCATCAAAAACGTAAAGACTGATATCGGCGAAAATTTTCTTCAACTTGTTGACACACACTTTTCAAAGGGGTCTAAACACAACAAGACCTTCAATAGGAACACAGTTAAAGTGAGCTGCAGCTGTCTACAGAATTAGCCAAGTATATTCAAATTGTGTAACAAGAGGGTAATCACGGGAGATCAGCTTAAGGATCAACTAGCTGATTGTAATTGTCGGTTAAGTCGGCATGCCCCTTGAAGTGTAACTATGAGGTAAAACGCGTGATTTACTACGCCAAAGTATCAACAGAAGACAACGCAGATGTTTACATTGGCTTTGTTTTAGCCGTATCTGCATGCAGCGAGCAACAGCATTCGGCCATTTCACAGCTGCAGAAACCAGTCGAAATAATATGTGTTGAGCACGGAAGCGGAATTATTCGTTTAGCCAGGTGGACAAAGAAACCAGGGGGCGAATCTATCTGTAACTACGTTGGCGTCAAAAACAAGACAGTTTGTCGAAATACAGAAAAATATGTGATGGATGAATCGACTACTCTGACAATCAAGGATGTTGATTGTTCCGATGCTGGTGTGTATGAATGCAAGTATCTTCTACAAGATATTAATAAGCAGTTAACAAAGATCGTCAGACTAGATCTCTATGGTTAGTATTTACACCGTGTTTTCATTGTCATTGTAATGGTTCTCATAGTATGAGAGCCATATGAAGCTATGTCAGGTTAACAAGGCGATAATTTATTCATAGGCCAAATTCCTAATGTAACACGATTAATCATATTTCCGCCATTGTAAAGGAGAGGTGACTTAACTGCTCTGCAACACAAACTCACTATTTTCACCTAAACCAAAACAAAAAGGCTGCTGCTGCTTCGCATGCTGCTGCTTTCTTCTTCTGCGGCTGCTGCTGCCTGCTACTACTACTACTACTACTACTACTACTACTACTACTACTACTTCTACTACTACTACTACTACTACTACTACTACTACTACTACTACTACTACTACTACTACTACTACTACTACGCAAGTGTAGACGTCGTGGTTTTGTGCTCTAAATTTCACTACAGTTTTACAGTCTTTCAGTGACTTAGATCTCTATCTGATCTGTTTTTGCTCCTGTTGTGGACTGTTGCTGTCTAGTTTTTTGTGTGTTTGAACTTTCGATTGAAGAGTTTTCTGCATATTCCCTCAGCAGTTTCTGTCTGTTGTTTCCTCTGCCAAGATTGCCGCGCCTTTCATCGGCAATGGACGATTAACTACGTTTGCCGGCCTCACGAGGAAACATGGTGTCAAGTGTGAATCCATGGAAGGAGTCTCTGTTGAAAGGTATCTACAAGCTATTTTATCGATTACTGGTCCACAGAATATCATCGCTGCTTCAAGAATTTACGGTTCAGAAAAAAGGGCCAAAAAGAAAACTTTCAAGAAAACATGTTACAGAAACTTGTAAACCAATTCACTGCTGTCCAATGGCGCCTCACTTTTAAAAATAATAGCGTCCCAACTTTTCTCTACATATACGTCGAGAACGCGTACAGAGAGTCAAATCCATATACTGCGTAATGTTGAAATTTTTGCCGCATTTCCTGTCTGCACAGCTAAATATTCATGAAAGAGTCACAGATTCTATTTTCCTTATAAGTTGCCCTTTCCATTATGATATTTTGGCAATAATTTCACGAAGGAATTCCAAAAATTCCTAAGCGATATTAGTCATATGCAAAAATAGGTGAAAACACAGCAAACAGCACAAACGATAGTTAACTCGTCCTTTTATTAAAATCAGGGGGAAACTTAAAAAATAAAACTATAGAGTTTTAGTTAACCCTCATGAGATGTGTAATCTCGAATATTGTAAAAATAACGGCACAATAAAAATAAATGAACGTTTTTTTTCATATGTGTTTCGCATTTTTCGGTGTGGCAAATAAGGTAGAGTTGCGATAGAAAACAAAGGCGTCTAATGTACATAACAGATTGCACCCTTCTCACTTCTCTCAGGTACAAATTCCTTAATTCTGAACCAATGACGTTGAAAATTTGCACGTTGATCCTTTGGTTGACTTACCAAATTCCTATCGTTTGAATTTTTTGAATTTTTGGACAAAACTTATTGCATTGGCAATGTATTTATTTCGATAACTGAAGTATTCTCTTGCCCCAAAGAAAATGGCTATCCGATGGCGTTTACATGTGCAGAACAACGGTCCTACATTGACGCATTTTAAGCAGTGAGCGTCTCTTAAGTTGTACAGACCAAATACCTGTTAGGTTGTTGTAATTGTGCACGAAATTTTGGTGAATTTGGACGACGAAAATTGAAGTACATTGACAATAATAACACAGAACGGAGACGAACGAGCGCAGAGTGTCCACTGTAATCGTGTAGTGATCGGTATATATCGATATTCTTTTATCGGAAATTGATACATTGTTGTCTCGCATGTTATTCCGAGGTCACAATGGCGCCAAACGTGTGCAAAGTGCGCCAAAACTTGCTAAAACATAAGAGTATTACCCAAACTGTAAATAGTGTCGTCGAATTCATTTCAGTACAAGAAACCAAATAATACGTTGATGTTATGGTATAGAAGTCAATCGCCGGCTATTGAACCACTCTTTTTTGAGAGTGGAGATTTAGCCGAGCGGTTCTCTCTGTTGCCTCTCCCCTAGGCGACTGATGCCGTATGTTGGGGTTTCGAACCCGATTGAAAACTAGCCGTATCAATATATATAGGTGTTACTGTGGAAATATTCGTGACATGACCTGAACACACGAGCGGCACGCGTGCAGATTTTGATCGATATTCTATTGAAAATAAATTGATACAATGTTCGCTGTCGTCAATAGCGACTGGGTGAAAGCGCTCTCAGGTACGAAATATGCTTCGCGGAATACTTCCCACTCAGGCATCCTTTCGGACAAATAGTGATCCATTAATTTTCTCTCACGTTGTGGCATTTTCTGTTATTTCTCGTAGCATGGCTAGCATTTCGAAGCTATCTTGTAAGGCGATGTCGGGATTCTCTGAAGAGATACCAAGTCCTTGAGTATCTTATAAACGGAGTTCTGTCAGATATTCGTCTTCTTCAAGAAGATGGATATCTTCTTCAAGAAACCCTCATCTTTGCTGCCAACTGATTTGGAAAGGTTCTTTTTTTCTTTTTCACAATTCTGCTAATCAGGGAGTGGTTGCAATCTGTTATCTCAGAGTATTATTCTGTCCAAAAAGAGGTAGTAAAGGGACACCTTCTTCATGCTCACGCGACAATTAATGATAATGCCCATGTCAATTGCTCTGATTATCTTCGGTGCTTCAGAGTTCTCAATAATCACTTTGCTACTTTAAATGAATATCCGAATTTTCTTAGCGGGGACTTAAATTGTGTACTGGAAAGAAGATTAATCGTATTGGCAGTGAAACTAATCCTCGTACTTCTCTCTTTCTTGACAAGATTTTTTACCGTTTTAAATTAGTTGATGCCTGGCGTAATCAATATAAGTCTGAACGTAATTATACCTGGTCTCGTAAACAACACACATGTTAGACTTGATCGCATTTATGTTAACAAACATTTTCAAATCGTATTCGTTCTTGCTCCATCATAAATTATTCTCTTTGTTTCTCTGATCATTCAGCAGTTGAATTACTGTTTTTCTCAGAGTAACACTGACAATCACAATTCAGTCTGGCACATAAACTCTGATGCTCTGAAAGAAGACGAGTATATTGAGCTACATTATTTTGGTCCAAATGGCATCAACTGAAACTAAATTATCCAAAGATCCATTTTTGGTGGGATGTAAAAAATAAGATCAAACTATTGACTCATCAGTATTCCTCCCTCAAACAAGCTTAATAGGTTCATCTTTAACGTAATCTCAAAAGAGAAATGCTTCAGCGTAAAAATATTCTTTATTAAAGTTATAACAGGAAAACACTGCTTCTGAAGAAATCATCGATAATGAACTGAAAGGCACTGCCATTCGTGCAAAACAGAAAATTATCAACACAGTCGATTCGCCAAATAATTTCCGTACAAGAATTGAATCTCACAACGTAAAAAGAAAGCCTACAATATAACTTGATAAAATTGATGGCTTCGTCACGGAAGATAAAAAGAAATTTGCAATTTAGCCTATTCGTTTTATCAAAACCTGTTTTCTTCTGATCCCATTCACAACAATGCTGAAAGAAATCTTCATGAAAATCTACCACAACTTAAAAATACTGAAAAAGGCTTTCAAGATATCCCGCTTACTTTTGATGAATTTTAAAAATCTCCCGACTGGTCGTTCCCCTGGCGTTGATGGCCTCCCAAATGAATTTTAAACTACTTTGTGGTCGATCATTAGCAATAATCTTTATGAGATGCTTCTAAAATCTATCAGTGATGATTAACTGCCATTGTCCTGCTGACGGGCGATTGTTTGCATTTTACCAAAGTCAGGTGAGTCTACTAAGTTAAAAATTGTCGTCCAGTAAGTCTTCTGTGTCGTGACTATAAAATTTTCACCAAAACTCTCTCTTTACGTCTTCGGAATGTTCTTAGTTCTATCATTCACAAATATCAAACCTGCAGCATTCCAGGTCGATAATATCGGTTTTTTGAGAGTTAGTCTTCATTCTGGCAAATTCAAATGACAACCCGACTTGCTATCGTTGCTGTCGATCAAGAGAGAGCTTTCGACAAAATTCATCATGGTTACTTGTTAAATACTTTGAAAAAAGCCTTTGGATTCGGTTAAAAAGCTTACTCCTTGTAAATACAACTGTCGCTATGCCAGTTTCCTTTGGAAGATATTCGCCATTGTTTAATTTTAAACCCGCCTCACAAATCAGGAAAATTTATCTCGAAACAAGCAATCGTCTGTATTCATCATCAATGTCCCGCGAAAACGTCGATTTACCTTTGTCGTAGAAAAAGAATATCCCAACTGACAAATGTTTAAAACTAGTCTTCAATCGCGGATTCAAATAGATTGTTTACATCACAAAATGAACAATTTTCTTGCCATTTTCAAGAAGACTTGGACGACGAATGACGTTCTTTGTAGAGTTACTGATAATGGAGACCTTTGCATTAATTATTTAATTCAACCTTTGTTTCTTTCATGTTACCTGTCTTTTTCCTCCACACATTTATACTGATATTTCCTTGTTTCCGGGTCGCTGTCGACTTCTAACCCTGGGCACCGTATTCCTCACCGGATCGTCAGGTCGGTAATAGTCTTATGGAAGGTCATACATTTACTTAACAACACAAATTCTGTTTTATTAAAAGTTAGTGGTGAACTATATATCGGATTTCCACTCGCTTATCATCGATATCAGTCGTATCTAAAGTATTTTTTCATTGGGATTTCGTCTTTTTGATCTCACGGCTTTTGTATATTGTTAATATTTGTAAATCCATTGTATTTCGCAGGTTCTCCCCTTCTTTTTCTTCTTTTATTTGAAATCGCTTTCCGTTTTTTCATTAATATATTTTGTCTTTGTACATTTTTGTATATAGTGAATAAACGATGGTTTGAAAAAACTACTACTACTACTACTACTACTACTACTACTACTACTACTACTACTACTACTACTACTTCTACTACTACTACTACTATTACGAATACGACGACGACGACTGCTGCTAGTGCTGCTGCTCCTACTGGTACCGAGACACTGTTCCGTGTACCCGCGAAAGCCAATTCATATAATTCTGAACTTGTAAGGCAGCTTGGAAATTACTACAACAAGGACCTGTAGGGCTTCTATTTGTCTTTTATGAGAACGTTATAGTACGTAAACCAGTGCGGGGCGAGTTTGTGTAGCCTATCATTCCGTTATTCGATAATATTTGATGTACAGTGTAGCAATTTTGGTTACAGCCACTCAATAACTTAATAAAAAATCTAATATGAATAAACCTTTGCATACGCGAAAATGTCTGATACGGTTGCATTCAGTTTTATTGACAATATCAAACTCTTAGATGCCCATTGCCTCTTTTTATAAATTACAAATATGGCGAAGCGATGTCTACAAAGGAAAATATATCAACGAACAATAGACATGACTGCTTCTAAAGTTTATGTACGTTTTAGCCTGCTGTTCATTGGCATGACTATTATTTAATACGAAAAACAAAATTCGTAAACATGGCACTTATTACTATAGTATGTCTTCTTTTCAAACTTCAAGATGTGAACATTCCGACGATTGAATTCAACGCAACGTCTATACAAAGTACAGGAGATGCAAATATCACGGTGACAGCAGGATCCTTTCTAGAACTTATTTGTTCGACTACAAGCAGAATAGCAGTTGATTTCGTCTGGCTAAAAAATGGTAAGCAGATGATTAACGACACCGCATTGACAGGTCCATATAATTGCGATGCACCAGTAAAATTTGTATCCAAGAGACAATTCCAAAACGTAAAATTGGACGACGCTGGAAAATATAGTTGTCGACCTATTCAACGAGGTGTTGACATGTCGTTCGGGAGAGTTTGTGTCTCTAGATGTCAAAGGTATGTTTCATTGGCAGTAACAACTATATTATATAGTAAGATTATATTGCATTACATTATATGTTGCAAGATATTTTTGTTTTTAGTTGAGATTATCTCATAACTGTAATTTGTTGAACTTTAACCAAATATAACCATCGATATCCACTCTGAGTGTAGATGTAATGGCAAGACAGACCCGTATTGTATTAGCAAGGAAATGTGTTAATATGTTTGTGAAGTCATGTGCATGTATTTCGATTATATATTACTGACTTAAGAGAATAAAAACTTGGGCAGATTCACTTTTATCTCCGAAAATAGTTTGTGCATTTTATCAAATCCTTTCGATAAGGAAGATTTTATTTCTAATGTAAGTAACCATGTTGGCTATGGTTAACATGCATGCGCCTCCCCTCACTTTGTATTGTAAATAATGCGACAGATTTCTCGATTTTGTCGCTACCCATGTATAAAGTATCTGATTGTTCCCAGAAAGCAATCACAAGCTAACTAAAACATGTCAGTTTTATCATGTGACTGTTGATTTTTTTTTCAGAAAATGCAGCTAGTTACTTTATACAATATCAAATAACTACAGCTTCAGACGGAGCAATAAACCTTCTTAAATACACTCTCAATTAATCATAGTCCAATATGAGCAATAGTTAAAATTTTGGAATTCTGATAAGATCTAGTGTGACAACTTGAAATTCATTTTCTTGGAACGTCCTTACTTTTCCAAACCAAAGAATTTGTAATACAAGCATATTGAAGTGAAATGCTAAATGCTGCGGTGCAAAATTTCAGTAATGTAAACATTTCGAATTCCAAATAAGTCTTTATATATGACTCTTCCGAATCTTGCCAATTATATCTAGTCATTGAATTCATAAACGACTCCATGCTTTCATGTATTGAAAAAAAATGAAACAATGTTGAGGGTACAGGTATTGCAGCTAGACAACCCTGCAAACGCGAAGACAGAAAGAATGATTTATTGGCAGATCGTATGAGAAAGAAGACTGTTCGTTCTTGGTGGTGTAGGAGACAAAAGTAAATCTTTAGCCTGTCGGTAGTAGTTTTAGGTCAATCGTTTACAACCTACGTTGTTTTTCTGTTCGTTACTCAAAGCAGTGACCACAATGATATACTTCTATGAATAATTACAGAGTCTTCTACATTTCTACCTTTCAAGCAAGGCGTAAGGGACAAGAATGATGACTTGTCTCCTTCTTTTGCATAATCACTTCAAGGCGACGGTAACATGTGAAATATCCAAAATGATATTTTGCGTCCACCTGTCTGAATATTTTTATAAACACTTTGAAGTAAAACATATTAGCTTGAGACTTACCATGGCTATTTTACTTAGATCAGCAACTCCAAGCACAAATATTGCTACTTTCAACTTTGGATGGTCAGGGTCACGAATATTCACAATATATCCTACATAAAAGTACAAGCAATGATCACTATTTACATTTTAAAGGACATGTCAAACTCTAAGGATGATTTTGAAAAGCGTAAGATCAATATTTACAAACGTTTAATACACAAGGCCTTTTGCAAGTTACTTGGCCATCTAACTAGTCTATAGAATTACAGAAACATAAACATAAAATGAGGCCCCGACACTATAAATGACTTTCTTGAAGGTGTTAATTACCCGCCATATCTCTCTCGTTGTGATGTTTGCCTCTTGCAGTTCAAGACTCGATCCAATCTGAAATACGTACAGGTAATTATATTCTATTTTCATTTTTCATTTCACGTTACCCCCTGAATAATACAAACTTTTATGTAATTATACTGAAAAAGCGAAGAATAATACAAAAAAGTGCCATGTCTTTTCACGTTAATGTTATTGGTGATCATTGTTCAGTTTTAATCACTAAATGTTATTATGACCTTTGTGTGTGTTTTCAATAGCAAATCACGCCTTTTCTTTTAAGGTAAACCACGATAGCACTCCAATAGTTTCAAAAGAAATGTAAGCAAACTTCGATAAGCAAGTTGTTTTCTAATGAATATCTGTTTTCCATCACTTTACAAGTATCAGCAGTTGTTGACGAGACATCAAATCAATTCGTATACAACGTTTTAAAAATAGATTTAGTGAAATCTTTAAAGTAGAATTTATTCATTATGAGTGAGTCTCTTTACTTTTTCAAACTACAGGATCCAGCACATATCAACTAACGTCCTTAGCAATCGAAAGCTCAGAATTTAGTGTTCACGCAAGTTCAGCATATGAAACTCACTCAAAAAGCATATCTGAAATAATTACAACGAAAACAGGTAATATTATTGACATCATTTTCGTTTCATATAGTAAATTGACAATATGAGAAAATAACAACTCTCTAAAGAACGATTTTCCGGAGACCAAATAACAAAGTATAATCCTCCAGACCTGTCTGTCTTTTAATGACAATCAACGATGTAGTGAAAGTTCAGTCCCTTTTTACTGAACGATCAAAAGGGAAATAGTCATTTGTACAGCATCGCCCAACTTGATTCCTGTGGCTAGTAACTTCGGTATACACCACAAGATTGAGGACTCTTCATTTACGACAAATATGTCGTACTTAACATTCCGTTGAAAAAAATGCTGTTGCATTTTATAGTCATTTACATGACACCAACGTGAGACTGAATATGTCATCTCATTTAGTGTTCATGAAAAGTAAAATCTCTCAAAAATGAACACTTTTGTAACATCCTTAAACTTAGGAAGAGATACTAGTAGACCACCAACAAGGGAGACTCGTATGACTTTTGGTAATTTATAGCCGGAGGCCGAAAGAGAGTCACAAATATACACAATGGATGATTGTGCTTGTGGAGCGTACAGCATATCTGAAAACATTTAAATTAAACTATGCAGGCATTCAGACTAATAAGCCAGTCATTCTAATAATAATGTTATTTGCAAATATAATGTATATCCGTAATTACGCGACAGAATAAAAATGTATGAACAAAATTTCATTGGAGTCGTTAGATTCATATCCTCCTGCATGGATACGGTTGTATTGAACATTTGACGAGCGAGGCTCTTTATAGTGCTCCACTTGCATCTTCAATGAAATTGTTATCTGGCTGATATTAAATTTAATGGACTGAATTCAGGGACTTCTGACTCAAAATGTAAACTTAATATAGTTTGCATTATTTGCCCATTTGTGCCTCTTGATATTTTCTGAGAGATACATACCATAACGTTGTGCATTTCATTTGATTTGAGTTCTAAGATACATTGATCAGAGTAAGTATGTTTAATGTTTCAAAATTGTGACATACCGTTTAATAATTAATGTGTATATAATGAAACCCTGTGATAATGCCATGCGCCAGAAGTAAATGCACCGAAAATAATACAGACGTATGAAGTAAAATTTAAATACTAATATTTAGTTGTGGTTAAAATTTGAGATATTAACCTCCGTTGCATATTCATGATTTTTCTTATTATTTCATTTATCAAAACTACACATTGCTTTTACTAATGTTTCTTGACCACATTTTTTTCACATTAACTTATGCTGAAAGTTTGATAAGGGTGATGAGCTTTAGGTTATTTTCATGAATGCAATGAATTTATAAGATGTCAGCGGTGCATTTATGATGCCAAGTTTTAGTTACTTCGACGATTTGATGAGCATTACAAGCCGTTTGTTTCTTCATTTGCATATTTAGCGAAATTCTATTATTGTCGAATAAACAAATGAATTCATTAATGAGTACGACATGGTGTCATTAGTGATCTGCTTTCACCTCATTCGTTACAAGCGTCAGCAAGAACTAATTTATTTTAGAAAGCCTTCATTACTTGAAGAGAGGGACGGGCCCGGTACTTCAAGTGTCATAGTGTAAACTATTAGCCTCTATAGCCCTATCTAATTTGTGATCCACCCACTTTTCAAATTTTTCAGACATGATCCTTCAACCATTCCAAAGTGGGAAGTTTAAAATGCAGATATGACCTTACAAGAAGAGCTTTTACCCATAGACTTCCGTGTTTAACGTTATTCACACCATACTTTATGCCACTGTCATATCCTTATTCTTTGAAAGCTGAACTGTTTTTCATATTTTAAACACTTTTTATTCTTTTTTAACGAGACACATTACGTTTTATAGTTAACCTTCATTGACACATATCAGCAGTTTAAAGTTGTGTATTGTACGTTCATTGCATTCCCATGTGTAGTGAACAGACATTTTTGTGTGACATTCTGATATCATATTTGGTGCACGTATATGCATATCTTGCTACTCCAATTTACACAAATACAAACTGTGAATCAAGAGATAAAGTTAGTTTATATTGGAGACAAGTCATCGTTGATGACACAGTCCCCGCTTGCTAATGGGTACTTTGATTACAGGTCCTGTGATAAAAATAGTTTGATACAGATGGCACTCAATGGCCAAGAATGAGTTCCATGGTGATGAAAAACATAAAACCAATGTAGGCCACTATCCTAAAGGTCATTAAATGAGTCAACTGGAATTAGTTGACAGGATGTTGCCAAACATTTTTTCATACTATCCTAACACTAATAGATTATCACCGGTACCATATTTCATAAAATTTAATGCAGTTGAGACTTGCCAGAATTATGGCTCTCGACATGAAAAAAAACATAACAAAATTACCACGTACCATGTGGCCATATCGGACCATATCGAGAAACAAATCAAAGTACATATTTATATCGAAGTACATATGTATACCACCATGTCCTTGTACCAACTTTGAATAAATTTGCTTGATACATGTCTGAGTTATGGTTCAGGACAAGGAAATCATAAAAAACGGCCACAAGGCGGCCATATTGGATCGTATCACAAAACAAATCGACATGCATATATATGACATAGGTCAATGTCCTTGTACAAACTTTGAATAAAATCGGTTGAGATGTGCCTGAGTTATGGCTCTGTACATGAAAAAATCAAAACAAAATGGCCGCCTGGCGGCCATATTGGATCGTATCACAAAACAAATCAATGTACATATGTATGACATCGATCAAGGTCCTCATACCAACTTTGAGTAAATCGGTTGAAACACGCCTGAGTTATGGCTCTGTACATGAAAAATCAAAACAAAATGGCCGCCTGGCGGCCATATTGGATCATATCACAAAACAAATTGACGTGCATATCTATGACATTGGTCAATGTCCTTGTACCAACTTGAATAAAATCGGTTGAAACTTGTCTGAGTTATGGCTCCGTACATGAAAAAATTCTAATAAAATGGCCGTCTGGCGGCCATATTGGATCGTATCGCAAAATAAATCGATGTGGATCTGTAGTTCATAGTGTTTTGCCTTTGTGCCAAGTTTGAACAAAATTGGTTCAGCAGTGTCTGAGAAACTGTTGACAGACGGACGGACGGACGGACGGACACACGGACGGGACCCAATCTATAAGTCCCCGCCGGACTTCGTCCGCGGGGACTAAAAATGTCAGAATTTATCACTTTTGACGTCGATCCATAAAAAACAATATAATTCTGTTGAATTTAATATAATTATTCTTGTACATGCATGCACTCAGTCTTCTCACTACCGTACTCTAATAAAATTACATCAATAATTACAAATGCAAAAATGATCATGTATAGTTAGGTTTGTATTGGAAAGTAACTGTTATTTGTTTCCCCATAGACACTATGTTATGACCGGGGTTATGATGGTAAAGTCGGTAATTTGGTAGCGTGTCGCGCCCGGCAATTTTGAAGGGTTGAAGAAAGACTTGAAGCAGCAAGAACTATAATCTAAAATGCTACTTTATTTTACTCTCTCCTGTGCTAAAGTATGTAGGCTGATGATTAGTGGAGGCGAGCTAGAGACTAACCAGTATACCCGGGGGCCTAAACAGATATACATGCTCCCGTGAATAGTAATAAAAGTTCATGAATGATAATGACAGAGTACTAAGTCACATTCCTCCCTCCTTACTACATCACTAGTAACGCAAAATCATTCAGAAAATCACAAAAATTAAATGAAATAACACAATACTACTGAATCTATAAGAAAGTACATGAAAATGAACTTCTGTCTACGTCGGATCAAGGAACATAAAAAGCAGCATTGCCATACGGGTTTAAATCCAGCAAGCATTTTTGAATACTGTTTATCAGGTCACTACAGCCCTTACACTACATCATTCATACACATTCACACACTACCGTACTTTCGAACTCAACATTCGTGGCATTGCATCAGCTGACACACAACTGCTCCACTTCCATGGTTTGATGCGTCTGTCTGCACCACAAACGGCTTATTATAGTCTCTAATTGCCACAACTGGTGATGTAGCTAAAGAACCTTTAAACTTATTGAAAGCATCCTCAACAGTCCGGGTCAGCTCCAAAATTGGAGACTCATTATGATAATGTATTCCGGCAT
The DNA here is from genome assembly GCF_041260155.1 of Ptychodera flava. Classification (NCBI taxonomy): domain Eukaryota; kingdom Metazoa; phylum Hemichordata; class Enteropneusta; family Ptychoderidae; genus Ptychodera; species Ptychodera flava. The sequence continues at coordinate 258,878 of NW_027248399.1, forward strand.
TCAGCCAATCATCGACCAGATTACATCATTAATAAAGTACAGGTCACGCTGGGTCACAAATTACCCACCAAGTGTGATCGGCAGTTTTGGGCCGCTTATTAAGCCCCTGTCTTGTGAATTTCGACGAATTTCGATAGTCAACATAATCCACGTGTTCTGCAGAAGGTCATGTCTAACAAGAAGTCCGATTAGTGAACAAATATTCGAAATATTGACGATTCATTTCTACCCCCAGTTTATCGATTTCGCTCAAGTACCGAGAATCATTTTGTGGATGTTCGTCATCTCTATTAGAAATACTGTTATAAAGGTTATTTGTGTAGGTACGCGTATAACATTTTGCAAGGAAGAAGAGCAATGTCAGAGCTTTAAAACGATACCTGTTTTGTAGTTGTCAAACGCAGACTAAAAATGGTACGCGATTTTGAAAATGTGTTGACAGAGTGGCCACACAACTGTTCCCCATACGGTAGAATTTGTATCGCTACCATCACCGATACAAATGGGGTATTCTGAACGATCTGTGTAGGTACACGATTTATATTTCGCAGGACTTCAAGCCAGAGTCTAGGAATCACAGCGATATATTGGGTTTGGTTGTCTTAGCCAGAATAAAACTGGTACGCGCTTTTGAAATTGTGTTTTGACAGAGAGGCCACACAACTGTTCGACATTATGACAGAAAACGGCGCGGGAGTTCGACACAGTATGGCGTACGTAACGAAGGACGCATGTGGAGGTTGCCAGGAAATACAATTTTTACTGATGGCGCGCTGGCCGCTGATTGGCTAATGAGAGTGGGGAAATATTATGGTATAGCGCTCCAATTTTGGAGCTGACCCGGACTGCTCACAGCTCTGAGTCCATTTATCACTGGCTGCGCTATTTTTCATGTCAGCTCAGTCAATGGGGCCGTAATGGCACAGCTCAGTCAATGGGGCTGTAATGGCACAGAAGTTTGGGATAAACTTCCTGTAATATCTTGTTTGTCGCAAAAATGATTCACATCATGCTTTGTCGCTGGTGTAGGATAATATACAACAGCATTAACCTTATCTACCGTAGGTTATATTTTCCCACTCCTAGCGCCATAACCTATGAAAGAAACCTCACTGCCACTGAGATAGCATTAAGTTAGTCTAGCAGCTAGTTTACAACTACATTACCTCTAAAATATGCTACACAGGTGTTTGACATCATCTTCTTATGAATTGTCATGCAAACCCAAGTCATCATTGTATGCTGTTGTTCTCTCTGGCTGATTAAACGTCTATAGAGACATAAAACGTGTCCTTGACTTCAAAGTGACCCTCATGTTTTCAGATGAACTCGATTTCCTTGCAGTCTACTTATAATTGTATTCATGTCTTGTTATTAAGTTGTAGAACTTTGTAACGTCCTCAGTGCTGATCTGTTGTTCTAGTCGTTTATGACAAATGCATCGAATTTTGACATGTTTTTATTTTGCGAAAACAGGCCGAACTGAGCATCAATTTCTTTCACTGACTTAGAGGGCGTAATAAAAGCATCATGATAATGTACGCACGCGCAGTACAAGTTCTGTCCGTCGATAAAACTTGTACTGCGATAGGATTGGCGTCAGTACATGACCACGACTCAACTATACCCAAACCGTACCGAAAGCGCGGTGTATGCTGTGTTGTACCAATTTTACCAACTTGCATTGATTTGGAGTACAGTCTTTTGGATTTTTTCGGCCAGAGGGTTAAACATGGTCTTTTTGGCTTTATGTTAACAGTTAAAGCAGAAATCTCGTCATATATCTAGGCTTGTAAAGCTGAAGAAGTGTAAGATTTCGTACCGAGGAATATTTTGAAACAGCCCCTATTTTGGATAGCTTGGGCTGGAGATCTGAACATTGTCCAAAGTCACCACAATATATGTCTGTGTGTGTACCTCTCCCTCCGTCTGTCTGACCATCCATAGAAAGATTTTGTTCAAGTCACTGCCTAAAACCAGAGGTCATGCAATTTGGTACATAGCATCATCTTTGGAAGATCTAGATTTGATTAGATTTTTAGTGGATTTGGTCTGCATAATTAACAGTCATTTGCATAATTAATTGTGCTTGAGGCTATATCACCATCTGAAGAATTACTCAATCAAACTTGATGTAACTATGCATACACTCAAGTGTTCTGTGGTTGTACCATGCTAAATATTTTATGTGTCCTATGAATAAGCTCATTACATACTTAATTAATTTGTATGATTGTGATGTATATTAATACTGAGTGCACCAGTTATGATAGACTCAAGGTAAAATATTGATCATAATTAGGTCGACTTAATGTAGGTTTTATAAGTAAGACATTCTAATTATTAGCTCATTTGCATATTTAACAGATTTTAGTAATTAGACTTGCATCAATACCAAGACCATGAATTTGAATGGACCTCTGCAATGTATTGACCATATGTAGATAACCTTCTGTTTTATACTTTATGAACAAAATATTTTTCGTAATATTTTATTTGTAAACTTAATGAATGTCTGTGATCTGGCTCTACATCACTACTGAGTTGACCGATGATGACTAGACCTCTGCCATTCTTTGAATGTAGGTATGTCTACTAATGTTATAAGTTTCAATCATCATGGTATCCTAGATATTAGCTTATCTGCATATTTTAATGAATTTCTTGAATATTAGGATATGTCATTATTGAGTGTAAACTTGCAACAGACCTCTGCTATTTATTGATCATACCCAAGGCCTATTATGTTCAATGTTTTATGAGCTTGCTATTCTAATTACTACGTCATTTGCGTATTCATTTAATTTCGGTAATAAGAATTCATATTTTTTTTGAAAGCACAGATTTTGTGTTTGACTCATTGAATTTATAGTGGATGTTTGATTTGCATGACATCTTAATTACTATATCATTTGCATGTTTATGAAATTATATAATTAGTCCATATGTGAAAATTTTATGGCTACATTTGGTTAGACTTCAGATTTTTTGGTCTTCAAAGTTTGATTTGTGTGATATTTCATAACGATCACAATTATATAGTTAATGAATACATGTAATTAGGCTATAAATGTAAGCTATATGTCAAAATAAATCGAATGAATTTGATCAGACTTCTAAGGTACAAAGTTATGCTAACATTAAGACATACCCGGATAATTCTGACCATTATATGTATCTGCTGCTATATCCGCCTACATTAACATCATTGAAGGAAATTGTGATTGACATAAAAATGTGCCAGGTGACCAGTAAAGAGCCGGTTACAAATATGATTATAGAACACTTTCTTGACTTTATCCAATACTTAATCTTGTTTTGAAAAGAATACAAGTCTCTAAAAGTGTCCACATGACCTCAATGGTATCCCTATATAATTATGATGACTATTTGCTCCCACTTGCTATATATCCCAGTACTTTTACGAAATTAAGGAAATGTCTTTGCCCTCGGAAATGTACCATGTAATCTGCAATGTGTCTATTAATAAAAGGATTATAATACATTTTGTTCGCTTTGTCCAACATTTAGTATCAAAAAATAGTTGACTCCAAAAGTGTCTTTATAATTTTCATGGTTATATATATTTCTGTTATATCAAACTACCCATACGTAATCGACGGGATTTGCTTGACTTCATAAACGTTCCTTGTGACTTGTCAAGTGTTAGTTACTTGTAGGATTATATTTCACTTCCACTGTTTTGGTAGGGTTGGGAAAAGAATGCATATTGCTCCAAAAGTGTCTGTGACCTCAAAGGTGACACCTGAAAATTTATGTGTGTATGCTCTCTCTGGTGAATTCAACTTCGTTTACATAACTGAAGGAATGTGTTTGACTCCAAAAATTAGCCAGGTGATCTGAAAGTTTCATTCACTCATAGGACAAGAGTACACTTCCTTGGCTTTTTCCAAAATTTGGTATTGTAGTAAAAAATTGATTTCACTCAAAAGGTGTCCCGAGAACCTCAACAGTTCCCCAGAAAATTTCATGGTTTTATAGTCTCTTTCTATATCCAACTGTCCATACAAAATTAAATTTAGATGATTATACACTCTGTCTCCTATATTTACCTTTTTAGGTAATTGAAAGAGTGTGTCGTCTCAAAAAATCTTCCTTGGTTTTGTCCAACATTTAGTATTGAATGGTGAAAGTCAATTGGATTCCAAAAGTTTCCCTGTGACCCATAAGGTGTCCCCGGAAAACGCCCTTGCTTCTTCTGCTATATTAAACTTCTTTTGTGTATTTAAAAGAATGTTGTGTCTTGAAAAATGCACCATGATACCTATTAAATACCAGTTATTAATAGGACAATTATATACTTCCTTTGTTTTATCCAACATTTACTATTGAAGTAAAAAATCATTTTGACTCCAAACGTGTCATATTGACCTCAAAGGTGTCCCCAGAAAATTCAGATGATTATAGGTTCCGTATGCTATATTAAACTTCTTTATGTAGCTGAAAGAAAGTGTTGACTTGGAAGTCGTGGCAGGCGGCCTGTCAGTTTTGAGTTACTTGTAGAATTATCGTGCACTTCCACTGATTTGTCCAGCATTTGTTATCGTATTCAAAAAATACATGCCTCCAAACACTGCATAAACGCAATAATACAGATAAATTCACATTAATGAGTTGCCTGTATTATAGAATAATACACGTGAATTGACATGAATTTACATGAATACAGGCTTTCTGAATACAAGCAATGGATTATTAACTGTATTCACCTGTATATGCACTATTCAGCTAAAATACAGGCAATAATTCATGCTAATACAGTAAGTATTATAGCGTTTTTAAGCAGTGAAAGTGTCATTTGACCGCAAAGATGTTCCGGATAATTATACGCTCCATCTGCCATATTCAAGTCCTTTTATGTTATTATAGAAAGTATTGACTTCAAAAATGCTCCAGGTGATCTATTAAGTTTGAGTTACTTGTAGAATTATTGTACAATACTACTGATTTGTCCAATATTAGGTATCATATCAAAAACATGCATTTGACTTCAAAGTGTCCTTTTGACCTCAAATGTGTCCCAAGAAATTATGATGATTACATGCTGCCTCTACTATATTAAATTACTTTAACATAATATTTTGACTTTAAATAAGTGGTAGGTGACCTGAAAAGCATGTTACGATATTGTTTATACCTATGGGTATACCTCAACAGTGTCGACAAAATACACCAGTCTATTTCCATGCCCTTTGCATAAACCCACTTTTGATAAACCGACTTAGGTTTTCTACGGCAGCCTGGCTCAATTCAAAATCAACTTTCTATATCACAGTGAATGGTCCTTGCCACTGAACACTCTACTCATCAAGGTTCTTCAAAGAACATTTCCTTGCTCTTCCTATCATACAACTTTTTGTCATGCCTGGGTTTGCCAAGTTCTTCTTGATATTTGTTTTTCATGTCGGCAAGGCTTTCTCACATTGTCATTAAATATTGCGCCAAGGTTTCCTATAAGAAAGTTTCTCAGTTCACGGGTCCTTTATCACAACAAGTGGTCCCCTTATGCTTTGACAATACATTAACTGGTTTTCGAGAAACCAGTACCTTCTTACGGTATTTATCTGTAAGCTAAAAGAATGTATGACAAATATTGGTCCCATTCTTTCGATCGTCTGTTACGAAACCTTGTAAAATACCCTTAAGAATCCCATTGAATCTATCAGTGAAACTATTGAATTGTATGAAGTTTGTACCCTTGTCTTCCAGACTTTCACCAGGTAGTCCCATATGACTAAAAACGTCTATCAATGCAATAGCGGAAGCCTCGGAATACGGAGTTTTATAATCCACAATGAATAAAATAAACAAATTTTCCCATTGAGTCCTTCACAAAGGTCCGACAATATCAACTGCAATAAAATCGAATGGTAAATCTATAATAGACATCACAACAAAAGGCATTTTATCAAATGCTCTCCGTCTTCTGGATTTTTACATGACCACACATACTACAGTATTGCAGAACATCTTTGAAAATACCATGTAAGTAAGTATTAGTATTGTAGCAACCATTGCTTAGTCTTTCAACCAATGTGTCCTGACAGAGTCATGTCATGTGACACTCTTAGCAATGCATTGCAATATTCTGCAGGAACAACAATTTGTCTAACTTCAAGTACCTCAAGTAAAGAAATCCACATACAATACAACCATTTTTATGCCAAAAACATTGGTCTGATTTTCAACACTTTAATCATCCTGCATGCACCGCACCTTTACAAGAGTAGGATTGGCTAATGAAATTCTCTGAGCACATCCCACTTTAATGTTGATATATAAGCATATTCCTGCTGACATTTAAATCAAATTCAAATGTTCTTTTTACACTCTAAGTGACATCATCACCTTCCTTTCTTGTCATCACTGGTGTTGCCTAGCCTGATGAATTCTCATCAGAATGGTATGTCAATGGCTGTTGCATCATGGGATTGAATGGTCCTCCTCAAACAAGCTAGAGACACCCAGTGAATCATCGTGTTCATCACGTGACCCATGACCTCTTTGATTTCATTGACTGTTTCAAAGTGTTCTGAAATGCTGTTACTTTCATCAGATGATTCTACTTTCTGATCGAAGCAATCGTCTATTTGTTCCACTTCAACAAGAGTTGGCAAATTCCTCAAAAACTATTGCTCTCACGCCAGATGCCATTTACATTTTGCCATTTACATATTGCTTACAATAGCCTCATGCTCGTCATGGGCTTTCCTTGACATCTTGTGACCAATAATAGATGGCGAACCTGCAAGGCCACACCTAGCAGAGTGTCTTAGGTATACCTTTACACACACTCTTACGTTAAGGTCTAGTTAAGGTCTCTCCCGGCAAATAGAGAGAGGGAGTTGTACAACCTCTGGCGTTACTTAAGTTTGGCAAAACCTGTCCCTCTTGGAACTCACTGCTTTAACATCTAAACAACCGACGTAAATATTTCTCCCAAGCAGATACCCATTACCGAACCCAGCCAAAATGTCATAGCCTTTGTCGTCCTGATTTCAGACATAGCAAATCACCTTAGTCCTTTGCTGAACCAACATTTTTATCTGTCAATTGTTCAGGACTAATTCTTGCTATATGACCAGTTTTCCGCAAGTAAAACACGCAGTAGATGACTTGACATCTCACCACCTTTGGATGATTTATCAGACTCCTTTCCCTAACCCTTCACAGCTTATTTTTATTGTTAAAACTTTTGAAACGTCTCTTCTGCTCAGTCTGATCGCTAACATTGCCAGTATCGGCATATTTATATATTTTACAAAGTCCTCGAGACCCTTTCCCTTCAACCATGTTTGCATTTTCCTCGACAATGTTTCCATTATAAATAGTTCATGCAACCGTTCATAGTTTTCATCAACATTTCAGGTCAGAATCCTACTTGTTTCTATCTGGCGTTCAAAAGTAACGGCCTAATATCACACCACTGAACAAAGAAGTGAGGAGAAGAGTTTTAAGTGATTAAATTTGTAAATCTCGGTATCTCATTAATTATGCAAATCGCTGTATCTCAGAAACTACAGGGGCCTAAGGTTTAGTTCCTGGTCCCATAAGTCTGTATAGGACCAGTTTGTTTTTCACAAATTATGATGTCCTCTAAAGACCCTTAACAACTTAAATGTATCTTTGCTAAAATAAAAAAACGATTGCACCAAATGACCTTAAACGTTAATATTGTTACAATGCCAACTGGTCACATCATCTATCGCCCAATTTAGTTTGAATCATTATAATTCATCTCATTTGCATAAAGCTTTGTCTATCAAAATTCTGTAAACAGACTTTGTTCACCTTACGGCCAGGTTCGTATATACTGAATTTCAAGGTCACTGGCCCTTTCGATTTTGAGAGAAGATTTTTAAACTATTACTTTTCAGATTTTTCCGTGACCTTTGAACTCCCTACACCTCTACAGCTAAGTTATGTCAATAACTTATTGTGGTGTATAAGACACCATTGTAGGAGGAAATTGCCCTGAAATTTGACCACCATTTTAGGAGAAGGAGGCATCATAGGTCCGTGGTTAGAGCAGTGGATGCAGAAGCTCAGGACGGTGAGTTCGAGTCCGAGCTTTGCCATGAGGTTGTGTTCTCATTGGTTCTCACCACCCAGGAGTGATCGGTACCTGGTAGGACTGTGTTTGTAATATGTAGCTCTCCTTTGCTAGTTCACTGCACATGTGAGCTGTTGTTTGCTCCTTAGGGAGTTGATTTGTATCAAAATAGGTCCAGTGTCAAGGGGTAATAGAAATTGCAAATTGCCCTTAGTACAACGTATGTATATCTGCACAATATAGGAAGCCATTATTATTAGGACATCACATGTGAGTCTCTAAGGTAACAAGTATGACGTTTAGGAAATCCTTTCAGAAAGTTCACGCGCCTGTGGCCATTTTGTGGAGTATAAGCTTATAGTTATACGTACCTGGAGCGTATACAGTATTTCTACTGTACAGTGTACATATTGCCGGATAATATGCGATGGAATTTTGCGTTTCACGTCGTTCAATCATTCAGATGGAAATGCCGCCCTTCTCCAAACTTTGAAAAAAAAACAGGGTGACAGATTTGGAATGCTAACTCTTGTATATCAAGAATGACGTAATTTAATGAGAAGACATTTGTATTCGAGTACAGCTACAGTTTTTGATTCAAGAACTCTCATCATGGACCGTGGTTGTATTCTACAATCGAGAGGGCTAGGGTGAGTCGAACTTTTTCCTATGTCCATATAGCACTTGTGCAAAAATATAGCACTTGTATCAAAATCATGTTTAGCCACATATTTTAAGTAAAAACACGTCTATCAGCGACAATTTTATACCCATGAACCCCTTATACATTTATGCAAATTAGGCATTGTTGCACCCCTTAGATTTTATTATACTTTTAGTATGTTATTTTAAGACCTTTCCAAAATGCATGGTGAAGAAATAATTTCTGTTGCAATTAGTCCTAGGTGGACCCCTTTTTGGCTTAAATTGACTGGACTATAGTAACTGGGATTACTTTTAATGGAATTTGGAAAAACTTTGAAATTTTAAAAACGCAAATAGGTTACTATGGAAACACAAGCCAGTAAAAATGGATATCATGTTTTGTCTTTCTAACCCAAAATAACCTTTGGTATAATATTCCTGTTAATTACTGGATTTTACACTGGATATTTGGTCTTCCTAACCCAAAATATCCCTTTGATATAACATATTTTATGGTTACTGGATTTTAGGTAGAATCTTTGAAAAACTGGTAATTTTTACTCCTGAATGGTTACCATGGAAACATATCACATTAAAACGAGTGTGATTTTTTTGGTGTGCTACAAGAAAAACCCTTATTATCATTTTTGTTACATCAATAAATAGTTCTTTAATAGGAATTAGGGAAAAAGTAACATTTTTAATGCCAAAATAGTTACAATGGCAACTCGAAACATTAAGATAAGTCAGGTTTTGTGTTCTCTGACCCGAATTCCCTCACTAGGTAATTTCCATATCAATCAAAGTAACTTTTCATGGGATATTAGAAAAACTGAAATTTTCAACCCCTATAAATGTTACCATTGAAACATGATGCAGTGAAATAGATATCATATTTGGTCTTTTCGACCCAAAATACCCTTATGGTGAAATTTTCACGGAAATTGAACCTATTATTAATCGTGTTCATATTTCTATATAATACTTATATTATATTAATTATTATTATTATTATTATATTATTATTATTATTATTATTATTATTATATATTGTACTTGGGCCTCAGCCCAAGTACATTTGTTTTCATTCCGTAAGAAAAAAACTGTAAGGTATAACCATTTCTGGCTGAGACCAGGGAGGGCAAAATGTATTGGCTTCATCTTTCTTGGCATAATAAATGGCGTAATGATGTTAACTGAATGGAAGTGCTGCTCTCAGCAAGTCTTGAATAAGTGAGATGTGAATATAAATGCTTCTCTATCTGAGTTTTTGCCACAAAATCTTCTGAATATAATCAAAATGTGCATCGAAATGCAACAATTAATGCACCCTCCGTTTCCTAGGCGGTGGCACGACCCTTGCTACACCCACTGGACGAGCCAAAGTGGGAGGGGTAATTTCGGTTTGGTCGAACAGGAGGGCTCGAGACCAGAATTTAACATTTAAACTTGAAACATGTTTAATCACTGACAAGATGTGGATTAGTGTTAATCAAAGAGAAAGTTTGAAAAGGAAAGGTTTTATATCCCGGACACAATGAAAAAACATTACGACTGGAAACTGTACCCCCGGTTGAGAATAGTAATGCCCACAGCGATGGAGAACACTTATCCTTGAGCTGAGAAAACCAGACCATCATTTCGAAATAGAGCTGCAGATTCGAGAAGCTCGTTCAAAATAGCTAGGTACACCCCAAAGGGGTGGTTTCGAGTCTTGAGGGCAAATTTCGCCTCCTTCATTTAGAAATCGTACGTTTGTTTTCCAAGGGAACACATCATTGCCACAAAATTTGCATGAAAAGGGGTCGCCAGTAAGCACGTGGTCAAATCTGGCATAAGAAACAATATGAAATGTTGGGTAAAGCCAGTCCAAAATAAAGTGATTTGAACTTTTGTGTTTTGTAATTTATACCACTGCAGTAACATGACTTTTTTTTGACAACATCACACAAAATTACGTTTTTAAACTGAATACTCCGACGTATTCTGTGTCCCCTTTGCTAAAAAAATACGGTATGCCGATTACCATGTAAGCAGATGATGACGTCAAGACAGATTTGTAGTGCGTTTGGTCTTGGATGGTGCACGAAGTTTTGGCGAGGTAGCTGTGTATTTATTTCCTAAATGGGAGAGATTAGGGTCGATCTAAATGAAGGCCGAAGAATGTTATGATACTCTAAGCGAGCTGAACTCCAATGCGAATGGTTGGATAATTTGGAGGATGTCTAGACTGATCTCGTCTCATTAAGATTATTTGGCGGTCAGTATTGAATTTCAACTGCGTCACAAGTTTGCGTCGAACGATCAACGAACGATATTTTAGAAATCTGGAGACATGGCACATCGCAGTTTTATTTTAGTATTTTATATTTTACAAAAGATGTAAGAAGCAATGATTTTGTTG